>NC_079168.1:77000439-77090439 GCF_947568905.1 Ostrea edulis
TGTAGATAACCGGTCTATAGGGATAGTGATAACTGTAGATAACCGGTCTATAGGGATAATGATAGGTGTAGATAACCGGTCTATAGGGATAGTGATAGCTGCAAATAACCGGTCTATAGGGAAAATGATAGCTGTAAATAACCGGTCTATAGGGATAATGATAGCTGTAGATAACCAGTCTATAGCGATAATGATAGGTGTATGTAAACGGTCTATAGGGATAGGTGTAGATAACCAGTCAATAGGGATAGTGATAGCTGTAGATAACCGGTCTATAGGGATAATGATAGCTGTAGATAACCGGTCTATAGGGATAATGATAGCTGTAAATAACCGGTCTATAGGGATAGTGATAGCTGCAAATAACCGGTCTATAGGGATAATGATAGCTGTAGATAACCGGTCTATAGGGATAGTGATAGCTGCAGATCCGCAGCTAGAATTATGATGGCAAATGACATGTATATCGATCTTCTGCTGTCTGTACCTTACAAAAATAAGTCCCGAAAGAAACATTAACATTATGCAGTGACCTTGACCTTACTCATTTGGCATAATCATCCAAAGTTATGATGCATTGCTCTTTGTGTCAAGCGAGTTATTCAAACTTTTTTAACCAGTGATTTTGAACATGGCCAAATGAACTTGATCGAGTTTATGTCAGTATTTCTGTGCTTTATGCAGACTTCTGTTTTTTCTTCAACTTAAAATCGTCGTCCAGACAGTTATTTCTAATGTTAGTAACGCCCTGGCCTTGGTTTATCAACAACATTTTCGATACATATGAGCTAATGACCCTTCATTACAAAGTTATGACCATGACACACAAGTTTTTGTTTGCAATGGATATCATAACAAGGCACTTCCTTTGTTGGCTAGATGTTCAGGGTAAGACGGGAACATACACCCCACCCCCCAGTCCCCTTCCAAATTTATCATGTAATGTTTTTTATATTGAAGCAAACATCATTTTTGTTCTTGAGATTTTCAAATTTAGTACTTTTTTTTCATAGGTGTAAATGCGATTTTCTAGCTCATAGGTATACAAATAATTTTTACGGAATATATTTTGGTGGACTTCGAGTTCCAAAGCATAAAAATTCATAAACAGTGTTGTGCTAAAAACTTATCTGTAAAACGTTTTACTGTCATCAGAAACAATTGACATTTAAAAAATCCTAGTTTATGGACATAAAAAACAACGACTATACAGCGTTATCTTTCTTGCGAAAATACGTATTGTGATTACAGACACATTTATAGGTGCAGCTATTAATATACGTATTGTGATTACAGACAAATTTAGGTGCAGCTATTAAAATACGTATTGTGATTACAGACAAATTTAGGTGCAGCTATTGATATACGTATTATGATTACAGACATATTTAGGTGCAGCTATTAATATACGTATTGTGATTACAGACACATCTATAGGTGCAGCTATTGATATACGTATTGTGATTACAGACATATTTAGGTGCAGCTATTAAAATACGTATTGTAATTACAGACACATATATAGGTGCAGCTATTAATATACATGTACGTAATTTGATTACAGACACATTTATAGGTGCAGCTATTAATATACGTATTGTGATTACAGACATATTTAGGTGCAGCTATTAATATACGTATTGTGATTACAGACACATTTAGGTGCAGCTATTAAAATATGTATTGTGATTACAAACACCTTTAGATTAATTGATTGAATATTATTTAATGTGCCTCTCGAGAATATTTCACTCATATGGAGAAGTCACCACTGTCGGTGAAGGCTACAAAATTTAGGCCTATGCTCGGTGCTTATGGCCTTTGAGCAGGGAGGGATATTTATCGTGCCACATCTGCTGTGACACGGGGCCTCGGTTTTTGCGGTCTCATCCGAAGGACCGCCCCATTTAGTCGCCTTCTACGACAAACAAGGGGATACTGAGGACCTATTCTAACCCGAGTCTCCATGGGATTAAACACATTTAGGTGTAGCTTTAATAATACGTATTGTGATTGCAGACACATTTAGGTGCAGCTATTAATATACGTATTGTGATTACAAACACATCTATAAGTGCAGCTATTAATATACGTATTGTGATTACAAACACATCTATAAGTGCAGCTATTAATATACGTATTGTGATTACAGACATATTTAGGTGCAGCTATTAATATACGTATTGTGATTACAGACACATCTATAGGTGCAGCTATTAAAATACATATTGTGATTACAGACACATTTAGGTGCAGCTATTAATATACGTATTGTGATTACATAGTAATTTAGGTGCAGCTTTTAAAAAACCAAACTGCTAAAATAAGCCAAAATTACCACCCTGCGAAAAAAATAATGGCTATACCGTAATGATGATGATAGTAATATATATATTTGATATAATTAATCAAAACTGAAATCGAAATAATCGACATATTAAAATGCACTGTCTATTTTCATAACAAAGCTTTAATAAGAATGAAAACCACACATTAATCATTTGTTTCTATAGTTTAATTAAAGCAAGAATGCTGCACACATTTGGTTTACAGCAAGTTTCTTTGAGACCAGTGTAGCGACGCTATTAATGTTAACCTTCACATCTATATACATGCATCCTTAAAACAGTGCAATGCAGTGCCATACACGAGTCAAATTTCACGTTTTACGATAAGTTTCATCTTAAAAAATATCCTTTGTCATATAATATGTGTACGGCATTTTAGGGGGGGGGGGGGACACTGAGATCATATACTGCAGGTCTGTGTGTTGTTAATGGTGTAAAAGTTAGTATTGAATCTTGATAAGTTTATAAAAATGATTTAGAAAAGTGGATATTTTCAATGAATTATATTGTACATGTAAAATGAATAAAAGTTGACTCATTTATGACACTATGCTGTATACAGTATGACTGTAGATACTTTAACATTGCATCAGAATCATCACGGGGAAGTTTGGCTATACTGAGTCCCTAAAGAACCACCATCATAATGCTCGACTATATAACATACTATACAACCTTGAACAATAATCAATAACAAAACAACAGTAAAAACATCTTACACATTAAACAGTAATGCATTATAGTAAAATACAACATTAAATTAAAATGTAAAATGCAAGGCCAATCAACTAAACCAAAATAATCGATGCTGTAAGAAATATCTGTACATAGTAAAGAATAAATCCAAAAATGTAAAATTAAATGAATAATTATGCCCACACAAATGCATGTCTTTACAAGAAGCAAATCTTCATACAACAAGATCAGTGCAGGTTATGGAAAACATCGAGAAAAATATTTATATATATCAATTTTTTCATACATATACACAACTGTACTAAATAAATTTCACGGAAATCTAATGGGATTTTTTTAAGGGTTTCTGTTTTATAAATATTAGAATGCAGAATGCAAGAATTAGTAACGATTCAAGGGGAAAATCCATTGCATATACTTGTTTTAGTAGTAAAGTTTTTTATTTCACAACTCTTTACAAGTGCCCACTGTCCTCACACATTGTATATCATACAAAGTCCAGTAACTCTCCTTTCGTTTCCTTTCTCCTTTTTCACTTCATCTCTTATTCTCGACATCCAATATCTTAACTTGGTACATAATTTGATTCCTAGTTCTGTCAGATATGATGCCCAGTTTTACTTCTTTGGAGGAAATCGTACCATACATTAGCAGTTAAAATGCACTTGCATGTAAATTATTATGCTGACTGATTAAATGAAAAATATCCTGTCTCATTTTGGCAGACATGGGCAGTTAAGCTTAATCCTCGGGGCAATGACCCTCCTTTTGCCAGCTGTCTGAGGATGGAAAAGGAAGTAAAATATTGCTGTGCAAACCACGTGACCTATAATTCCTATTGGAGCTACGACAAGCACGTAACAGTCAGGTGGCGGGAGTCTGTCGTCTGCTAACCAAATGATCACCGCCACCATCAGCATATTCTCGGCATAATAAACCACGTAATAAATGAAAGTTAAATATCTGGTTTTTCCTTCTTTCAGATTGATGAAAGAAAACAAGCCAATGAATCCGAGAACCAGTAAGAAGGCATGCTGAAGTATAGGTACGCCACACCCAGGCTTTCGTGGCTCCGCGTGGTTCTCCGCGTGTTGTGTGTTACCTTTTTCCACCTCTTCTACTGGGTCTTCGCAGATTCCCGCCAATTCCGCCTTCATAAATCGGTACAAAAGCGTGACAAAAATGACGTGCCCCGTTGCTAGAATGAAGGACCAAGGCTTGAAATAAGCTGCACATAGACCAAGTAATATATAGCGTGGACCCAGCTCAAACATTCGCCAGAGAAGATAGAACAGGGAGGACACGTAGTCCACGTTTTGTTTACTTTTCTGGGCTTTCCTGTTGGCTCTGTAGTATGTTGTGATGATTAGTGACGTTGAAAACCAAGAGGACATCAAAGAGGACACTGAAAATGTACATACAGTAAAATAAGGTTATGCTACAAGTTTTATGCATTTTGTTATCAATGATATTACAAAGCCTAGAATCTTGAATCAGAACATCACTGAACCAGGAGTAAATTCTTATCTGATGATTGGACTTACGGATCGGAAAGTCCGTGACGTAATTTTGACTGTCGGCTGCAATGAAGATCTGTAGTAAGAGCTGAAGGGCGGACTCCAAAAACCCGTCGATGAGACCGAGTATCGTGGCGTCTCGCTTTTCTTCTGTGGCTCGTTTCCTTAGTGCCCGTGCTTCGGTCGCTTTGCCTTTCTTCTCCAAGCGCAAGCTATGCGCCACACAATAAATGTACTCGCCTTGCCTGAAGCGAGAAAAAAGCTTGAATAATTCTACAACAAATATCACATTAAATATTCCTGAAAACGAAAGATAAAGATGCAACATGTAAAGGTTTCATTCATTTTAATTTTTTTTCCCATGCTTTATTTTTAGACATTTACAATTACAATAATTACATCTACATAGATGAAAAGGTTTCATTCATAGTTTTGAATGAACTGTTCCCAGTCAAAACGAATTGCAAGTTTCTAACAAACTCATGACGCCAGACTGCTTGCATTCATCACTTACCTCCATAGTCGGCCAAGCTGAAGAAACGAAAGTACAATTCGGGAATAGTACAACGTTTTAGCGTGTTCATATTCATTCCTAACATCCCTCCTGAAGTACATTTTGTACCAAATGACGGAGATCACTCCCGAGATAAAGGACGGCACCACAATGAACCCAGCCGTTAGGTATAGATGTGTCAGTCTCTGCTCGTTGTAGTAGAACACCAGCAGGCGGATGTCGGTTCCGTAATCAATAGCGAATGTGAAAAATCCAATGAACGCCAAAACAATGTCCTTTATATGAAACCTTGGTGGCCAGTCGGGTTTGTCTGAAGGTTTGTATTTGATCGTAAGACAACAGAGACTTTTATTATCATCGTCCTCCACTTCAATGTCGTCGTCTGTACTTTCTTTCTTTTCAGTGGATTCGGCGATTAGGGGCTTATTAGCCCCATCCTCTTCTCCCTGCTGTCCGGTGTATGAGGGTTTGTCTGGTACAGTTTCTTTTGTTTTGTCCGGATTTTTGTTTTCACCATTTTTCAATTTGTCTAATGCTTTTCCGTCGTCTATTTCAGGTAATAATGTGTCGCTTTTCACCATGGGTGTCTCCTCGACCGAATAAAGCCGTCTAGCCATAGCTGCCTTGGCGGGGTCTTTAGCGATTTCAGACTGACCTTTATATCGGACGCTATCTTTTAGCGGACTGTCCATAAAACCTGGAGGAAGTGCCTGAACTAGTTCTTTCATATGTTCTTCCTCCATCTTTTCTTTACCTAGCGTCAGGGCTTCTTTGTCTCCCATCTTTAAAAGCGAAAATGAAACATAGGGGTTTATTCTCCACCTGGAAATCCCATTGACTCAGACGCGTAATTTTACCTGTGTGTGTATGGAGGCACGCTTTTACCATAAAATCATTGATGCAGAACAGTTGGGATAAAACCAAAACGTACAAATAACCTCTGGCATACTGATTATCTTCGTCATTGACATTTTATTTTGTAAGTGAAATTATTCATCTTGCTTAGTATGCGGTTTTCTATATTTCTCTTTAAAAGTTCCAATTAATTTAACGTACGTTTAAGGTATTTCATACTTTGCCTGGGTTACCCACTGTCTATTTATATCCCGAACATCCACCAGTAAACAGGAAACAGCAGGCAGATAATGTCTCTTAAGTAGATTAAAAATAGAAATGGGCATGCTAGAGAACTGGGGGTATTATATACACGTTTTAATTCAAATTGATTTATTATTTTTCGTAAATCAAAAAGTATTTTCAGAAACTTTACTCTAATAAAGGATTAAGTGCGACCGTCCAATATTCCAGATTTTACATACTGTAGTTTATTAATTGTACGCGTTACAAATAAATAAATGACATCGCGCCGCACAGTCAATAGACAGGGTAGAGGTGTAAATCCACCAGCGGTTAACATCAAATTTTTTTTTTTACAGCTATGGAGTGAGACGATTTAGGTTTCCGTTTTCATTTCATGTTTCACTTTCGGTTTCGCATATTGCACCTCTCTCTAACGAGGTGTGAAATGCATTGTTCGCTTACCTTTATTTAGGTAACGGGCAGTAGGTCCATCATTGATCGTGTTTTCTGAACTGAGGTCATATCTGACCATTCCATCAACATAATCGGTCATTATATACAATTTCACATCCTCATTCAGGTCCTTATAAACAGATCGGCACGTTCACCGACATGTATGTGCCGTACACTCAAAAATCTACAACTGTTGTGAAATTTAAAAAAAAAAACAACTATCAATCACGCATGCTGAACGTGACTATTAAACTTTGCTGCATACATTAATTAGTTAAACACGTTAACAGTGTTGTTTTTACTCTAACAGCGGTATGTTGATGAAACAAGAGGGATTGAATGGTTTTGACGTATGAATTCTTATATGAGAAGAAATCATACCCCGATCCTTTTACATGCAATCTTATCTGCAGACTCGATCATATATATTGTCCCCAGCATTCCCATCAATGATCACTTTAATCTTCCCGTACCGAAGACCTAACCTTTCATAATGTTTTATTGACTACTTTTTATCCAGTAGAATTGTATTATTCTAAAGAATATTGATATTTCTAAAATCTCCAGCTCTTCTCCTAATATCTCGGACATCAAAGTAATGTGCATCTCTCTCTCTCTCTCTCTCTCTCTCTCTCTCTCTCTCTCATGAATATGTATTGGGAATCTTAATAAGAAATAATAAAGATATTAAAGGTATTGTAATTGAAGGTGAAGAATATAAACTATTCCAATATGCTGACGACACCTCTATAATTTCAGATGGGTCACCGGAATCAATGAATGGTATCTGAAGGGAGCTAGATTTTTTTGCAAACATTTCTGGATTTAAAAAAACCTTTTCAAAAACAAACATGGTGTGGATAGGGAGCAACAAATTTTCAAAAGATGTATTTCACCACTCTAGATGGAAATTAAACTGGAACAATACAAGCTTTGAAATGCTAGGAATTAAATTCTCTGTAAACCTCTGGGAAATGATTGATAATAACTACATTCCAAAGCTATCGACCATTCAAAAATTAATAGATCAGTGGAAAAGAAGGAAACTAACACCACTTGGCAGATTATCAATTATTAAATCATTACTTATCCCTAAACTTAACCACTTAATACTAACCCTACCCAACCCTGGGCAGGAATACTTAAAAAAAATTGAGATTGAGCTGTATAAATTTCTTTGAGGAGATAGTACACATAAAATTAAGAAAAACACGGTTGTCCAAGATTATAGATTTGGAGGTTTAAAAATGACTGATTATACTGAGTTCACAGTGGCCTTAAAATCATTATGGATTAGAAAATTATTTCATGCTGACTCCAAATGAATAAAACTTCTAGAGTCCACTCTTCAAATGAAAGTATCGGAGTTACTGCAAAAAGGGTCTGACTTTATTTCCAATATATCAAAAAGAATAAATAATGTGTTTTGGAAAGATGTTTTCTTAAGCTGGGTAAAAATAATCAATATCAACAGTCAGATTGACTCTTATATTCTAAATGAACACATATGGTTTAATCCCAAAGTAAAGATAGATAATACATCCATCTTCCTGATACATTATTACAATGCAGGATTTGTTTTCATCAAAGATCTTGATAGTAACGGAAATTTCTTAAGATTACAAGATATGCTTAAGTTAAACATAAAAACTAACTTTGTTGAATATGCTGGACTTGAAAAAGCAGTATTAACCGAGTTTCCTAACCACTTTGGAAAAAAATTAATAGGACCAACCCTCCCAAAGTCTATCATGCTCTTCTATAAAAACAGTAAAGGATGTAAAGATATATACAATATTCTTTTGCACACAAAAAGAGAGACAATTACTTCTGTAAAAAAAAAATGGAAAGAAAATGAGTACAATTTTGTTGAAAGTAATTGGAATAAGATTTTTGAACTTCCCTCCAAAGCTACACAAGAGTCAAAATTGCATTGGCTGCAATTTCAGATAGTCCATAGAATACTCCCTACTAACAAGTATTTATTCCAACTGAAAATTAAAGACTCTCCAATGTGCAGCTTTTGTGGTGTTCATATCGAAACATTAGAACATTTTTTTTTTCGATTGCATACAAATAAAGGAGCTATGGTGTGATGTTGAACAATGGATTTTAGAACAGTTTCATATCCCTGTAAATTTTGACAAGCTCACTGTACTATTAGGTAAATACTGTAATAGACATATGTATAAAGTTCAAAACTTGATTTTGCTTAGATCTATAGTAAAACAATATGTTTTTTCTTGTAAATGTCAAAAGAGTCCGCAAGTACATATATCTGCGATTGGAAAAATAGTTACAGACAGAATTGTGGTTGAGAAGTACTTGCTGCTACAAAACTGTAGATATGATGAATATGAAACTCACTGGCAGAGAATATGTGAAAATCTATGTTAGTAATTAGGTCTATTTGTACTTTTTCATCAAATAGGTTTGTGCTTCTTTTTGTGTTTGATCAATAGATATATTATATCTAGACCTATTATACTTATCAAAATCTGTTACCAAGAAACTAATACCTTATGTACCTCTCTCTCTCTCTCTCTCTCTCTCTCTCTCTCTCTCTCTCTCTCTCTCTCTCTCTCTCTCTCTCTCCTGAAAAAGACTTTTACATCATACATATACTTACATAAAAGAATAAGGTAAATATGAAATGTAGACAGTATTAGAGTTAATATTAATGAGTTCGTATTTTAAAATGAATTTAATATGTTGTGAAAATATCCATGTAACCTATCTCCCATATGTATGCAACAGTGTATGTATGAAGTGAAAATTTTGTAAATAAAAACATTATTTAAAAAAAAAGTAATGTGCAGCACGCCTGCCTCTCTCTCTCTCTCTCTCTCTCTGTCTGCCTCTCTCCCCCCCCCTCTCTCTCTCTCATGAATATGTATGTGTGTTTTTATTTGCTACGTAAAATTTAAGTGGAGGATACCAAAAATATATAGCACAACAATAAGCACGTGTATGAAACACGTGATCGACTGTATACTGTCTCTTTTACAAAGTATTACGAAATGACATCGTTTAATAATAATTTTAGGCAGCATTGTCATCATATTTATGTATTGCTTTTTATTTGTCGGATTTGTTAATCTATTTAACACATCCTTTTGTACATAAGTTAAAATACTCTTGTCATTTATTTCCTCAATAAATGACCATTCTAATTCCTGACGAAGGTGTTACGATTCATTCTTATAATGGGGCGATATTTGTGTCAAACGGAGCATCACCCTATCAGCTATACATATAATAATTTCCTGTATCACCCTATCAGCTATACATATAATAATTTCCTGTATCATAATATCTTATACAATTCCGAGTGTGCACATTTTGCGTAATGAGCGTGGATTCCTTTATCATTATTGTTATTTTTAAACAATCCAATCTTATATTGTCAGCCTAAGATAAATTGTCATGTTTTTGTTTAAACTGACTAAATATGTCAAACCTCGTAGCACATACAACTGGTGGCGATGTGTTCAGAACCACAGTAAGCATTGGATGTCAAAAACAAAACAATGAATGATTACTAATCATGTAACAGTGAGTTTGCAACTAACCACCTGGAGAGCAGGGTGTTACAATGACCTAAATGATAAATGACGCTTCAAACTTGAAAATCTGGACTAATTTATATACCTTTTCACCGTGTGAAAACTCCTGTTTCTCCTTCAGTGGCCCCAATTGAATTAATAAATCTTGAAGAAGTCCAAAGTGTACACTTTACGACAAGCTGAAGTTAAACAGTTATTCTCCATTCACAACAAGACACATACTTGAAATACCATATTCTTTTAAACAGAAAATCCTTTTTGATAAATCTTACAACAAAAAAACACACCAAACTTTAACAATGTACAATACCTCTAGTATTTAATTTCCGGGCACACACATTGTACAACGCCTCTAGTTGTTAATCTCTGGTCACATACACAGTGCAACTGAGAAGAGGCCTCTTGGCGGCGAACATAATTGCAGATGATTCAGATGTCTGAAAGGTTGAGGTCGCAAAATAGTTAGGCCTACGTTCATTGCTGTCTAACTGATAATGTATTGGGGGGGGGTGTCTATGGGAGACCGCGTAACATCGTAGGTCTCTTAGTTGGCTCTTAACACTTGCCAAGAGAACAGGTTATAAATGTCTCCACTAATGATGGCTACAAGGTGCAAAAAGGTTACATAAGAATAAATAAAAGATCAGATTTACAATTAGCATATCTCTGATATGCCCCAATATTTTTCAGAGAGCTACCGTTCTGCAGCTAATTTACAATTAAATACAACCTGTCGTTTTATTGAAGGCTGACTGACGTGTTTCATACGTTAGGTCGTTCTTTCCATATTGCTTTTGACTACGTATTACTCAATTTACCTGATCAAGATAGAGGGCTCACGGCGGATTTGACCGGTTAACAGGGGATGATTACTCTTCCTAGACAATTGATCCCACTTTCTGGTATGTACAGGGGGTCTGTGTTTGCCCTTCTCTTAATTTTATATTTTTTGTAGGATTTATGAGATTGACCACTGATCGTTATTTTCATTTTATACAGTCCTAGCCTTTTACACTATATTACTTCGGGCTAGCTATGCTGGTTACAGACATTGAACCTCATGGATGGGATTGTTAAAATCTTAAATAGTAATCACATGATATTACAAAGAATCTTTCTATTCTTAGTTTAAAGAAATGAATACGGTATTTTGAATAACGAATCGGTGAATACTTTAAAACACCTCGGAGACTATCAACTGTTATTGGTCGTTAATAATGAATAGCGAATTACTTTCTACCTAACTTCAGGTTACCCACTTCCACTACTTGATTGCTCAGTTTTTCATCATATTTTCAGAATGTTCATGTCAAGAAAAGAAAATCATGGTACTATTTTCCCAGTAATGATACACATAGTACCTAAAAGGAATCTCCGTATCCTCATTTCTCCGAAGTCTCGGCATTCATCTCGCTGCCATCGTTACTTTGAACTGGATATAGAGCACGTGCACATGCCTCGCCCACGAACAAAATTATCCTTATCATATTACATAAATATCTTACAATTAACGTGGGCGACAGCAGTAAAGCATTTTAACGCCGGTTTGATACAGTTTGCTGAGGTTAACCAGGGGCGGATCCAGGAATTGTGGTTACGGGGGGCGCCACTTTATGAGGCAGTGGGTCCAGGGCGAAGCCCTGGTGGGGGTCCAGGGGGCGAAGCTCCTGGATTTTATAGATTTTATGGGGCTTGAAATATTTCTCCTATTAAGTCATTTGTACTATTTTCTATCATTTTAATAAGGTGAAATTAATAAAATGATACAAATTTCAAGGGGTTTTTGGAAAAAAATTAGGTTCTCCCAATAAAGTAATTCAAGAAATCAAAGGATTTTGTCATTTACTTCTCCGGGAGTGGAAGAAATTATTGCTTCTTTTATCGTTTAGTACATTTTCCGAAACAAGATACCGCGATTTACCTTAAATTTGAAAATTTTAGGGGGGGGGGGGGGGGGACAATACTAAGCTTCAATTTAAATGTCCTGTGGAAAATTTGTGAATTTCCTGTTGTGACTTTGCAAAATTTTCCTTTCGTTCCAAAGTTTTTATATGTCCATATTGAGATAACGATTCGGCCAATAATACTCTCCTTCTATGAAAATAAAATGTATCTTTCTCACACATCTGGTAGTTATGTTATTGCATGAAATTTTCCCCGCATAGAATCCCCCGCCGGAAAGAAAAACAGACTCGGGTCAGATTTTCTTCTATAGGAGGAGCAGGTTCCTGTTTAGAATTTTCCCCCATGCATAAAGTCAGTATATATTTCCCCATAGCGGCAAACCCGTCCTGAGCTAGAATCTCTCGCATATAATATTATTTATTTATATAACGCCTTATATGACCATAAAGAACCACTCTAAAGCGCTGCACACAATAAAAATGATACAGCATGTTATAAAAGTAGTAAAAGGAAATTACAATAGCATTATGACAGACACTATCAAAACAATGCTAGCAAAAGATCAATAATGTGAAGTAAAATTACTAAAATTTAAAACATGCTGTGCATTAAGAAAGTTTCACGCCGTACAATCAAATGATATAGAATACAATAGTTGAAATAAATATACAAATATACACTTGAAAATGTCATGTTAAAACTGATGGTAAAGAAACCACAAAGATTTAACCATCTATGATACTGATAATATGCAAGTCCAAAAAGATGTGGTTTTAAATATTTTTTAAAAGTGTTTAAATTCTGACAACGGCGGAGGGTATCAGGTAGAGAATTCCAGAGTGTAGCTGCTGCCACATCCAAGCGCCTGTTTCCATATGTGGAGGTTTGACATCTAGGTCTAACTAATGTCAGTGAATTTTCAGATCTTAGGGAACGATTTGGTTGGTAAACAGTGGTCACCTCTTCCAAGTATTTTGGTGCCATTTTATGAATCACCTTATATGTGTAGAGGAAAATTTTGTATTGGCTGCGCCTGTCAATAGGAAGCCAATGTAAAGAAATCAGCACTGGAGTTATGCGATCACATCTCTTGGTACGAGTGATGATTCATGCTGCCATATTCTGTATCCTCTGCAGTTTTGCCAGGTCGGTTGTGTTAATACCGGAAAGAAGAGCATTGGCGTAGTCGAGCCGAGATGTCACGAGGGCACATACTAAGGTAATGTACTGTACATTAAACTTTGTTATTAAAGCAATTTTGACTTGCCTTGGAATTAGTTTTGAACAGTATCATCCAAATCAATGACATGGTTATGAATAAGACGCGTGGCTACCCAGACAGACGGACGGAAGGACAGACAGACGTGACGTACCAAGAATAGAGACACTAACAAACGAATGGCTAAGTGCAGGGATCGGTATCCTCAAATTTCTGCAAATGATAGATGAACGAATGACGGAATGCGGTAGCTGTCTCAAAGTCACAAAAAATTAATCCTAGTACTTATGTAACGTTTCCTCCAGAGTAGCAGCTCTTATCATCCTCAGTGTCTTTACAAAACTACACAGCACTTGTTTTTGGAGCCTTTCTTGTCATGGCGGCGCTTTGATTTTCTTTCTTCCTTTGTCCCCGTCTTTCGTCCAGTGGATTTAACAGAAGCGTCGACCTCGTCACCAGCTGTGACTTCCTCACAAGAGAGCTTCCGTCTTGCCATCGCTGCATCAACCTCGTCCATTGTAGCATGAATCAATTCTCTTGTGTAAGAACATGCATGTTGAATGGAATGTTCAAGTTATTATTGCTTTTGACATAAAACGCATAAGAAGATAAAAAAGCGACATGTTTACTCCTGAAATACCTGTGCACAGAATGTAATTTAAGTGCAAGGTTTTTAAATACTGCACCGACCGTGTCGTGTCTTTTTCGTGGAATTGTGATATAGAAGTATTAACTGTATGTGACTTTGTCACCGTGTATCACGGGGGATGGAGGGGGGAGGGAAGAGCTCTAAATCCGCCACTGTTGACATTATTTCATTCAACAACATTTCGCAGAGGTGAAATTCATTCGAACAAGGAACAAAACAATGAATAGTCGAATTGAATAGAGCTTGGTACATTAGTTTAAACTGGGATTTTTTTTTCAAGAAGAACATGATGATATTGAAAAAAGAAGTGCATATTGATTCCTCTCATACAAAGCTTAGCGCATTAAATCGAGGTGCGTACGAGGGACAACGTTTGCTGCTTCAACCCTAACGTTGTGTATTTCTGCAATTGTTGGATTAGCAAGTTGCTGTACAGTGAAAAAGTAAGGTGTTTTTTTTTTTTTTACAATACGCTGTACAGCAAGTAACCATTTGCCGTACACTGGACCTGAATTAATATTGTAATTTCTATCATAGATTCAACGATTATGGACAAAAACTTATTTCAATGTACACATTGTGCCATATTCAATAAAATTGTATACGAGTCACAGAGGACGACCCCTCCGTTTTACAGGTACCAAGCGCTTAATTTCAAGATATAAAACCAAATCCACATCCTTTCGTGTAAGTCATAAGTCATTTACAGTAAGTCTATACATCGTTGAAAAATTCCATCAAGCGGGTAGCATCAGCAAATGTATAAAAAGTGGTTTAAAAAGAAGTAATTCCCATCTTGGTGTGTTATTATTTCAAACATCCTCGCTCCGACTGGTAGCAATATCTGGTGTCGGTGATTGGGGAAAAACTTTTCCCTCTTACTGTATTTGTATTTTAAAAGATTTGTAAGTAATTTACGGTCTATCAAAGTTCACAAAAAGCGCCTAATGCTTCTTTACTGCCGAGCTCTCTTCTATAACATACCGTGTTACTGCAAAACAAGTGTCTCACCATCTTTCTATTCGATCCTGAACATGTTCTAAAAATAGAACATCTAGAACCTTGTCTAGGTCACTGGTGGCAATCAAGTACAATGCATTACGCAACAGTATGGTGTATATACATGTATATGGCTTTTTTTAATAAATCAGCTACAAGGCTACTTTGAATACTTGCAGTCACAGTCAATGCATATGTTTTATGCTTCGCACAGCAAGACCTTAAAATCCATCTACTTATCAGATTGTACTTTAGACGATAGGAACGGGGGATAATAAGCAAAAAAGGGATTAGAAAACATGTTTTACCATTAGTTAACACCTACAATGCGACGTACGTCTGAAACCAAGCAGTTTTTGTTCCAGCAAAATTTCGTATTTTACATCATAAAAATTTTCTGTAAATTTTTATGAACTTTATTAAATGGAGCCAGGTATTCTAATACTGAAAAGTAATACGTTTCTTTTATATTTTGGAAAAAGTTTAGCACTACTAAATAAATGTATTTGAAACATCTAGTTAAGATTCATATGCAGTTATATTCTAAAAAGTTTCAACATGGTCCCTATCAGTTTCTTTTTTTTAACTTAACATTTAAGAATATAGAGATGTTTATGAAAATTGAAGATAAAGGAGTCTCATAAATTCCATAAAGAATACAAAATTAAGAGTAAGGCAAACACAGACCCCGGACACACCAGAGGTGGGATCAGGTGTCTAAGAAGAGTAAGCACCCCCTGTTAACCGGTCACATCCGACGTGAGCCCTCTATCTTTATCAGGTCAACAGAGTAATCGGCCTAATAATTAGTATGAAACACGCCAGGCAGCAATCGACCTAACAATAGGTTGTATTTGCAAATAAGATCATTATAAAGCGAAATGCTGACTTCTAACGATACTGTTGAAAGCCCGGTAACATTCACTTATTTGTCATTAGCTTATCTCGATTTAGAAATTGATTATCCGCATTGCGTTCTCTTGGGTATGGAATCAGTTGAGAGACATAAATACCATACATATGCAGGTGATAATGTAGTACGAAATATCTGACGTTTTCCTGGCTTTTTATGATGTTGATATTTACCGTGTCAATATCAAAATCATAAAAAGCCTGGAAAATGTCAGATATTTCGGACTAGTGATAATGGAATATTGCTACATAAATGTGGGAAGTGGACGATGGAGAAGCTGAAGTCATCCCGTTTGACATACAGTTGAGCTGTCAGTTACAGAGTACCCGGAGGAAACCCACCTGTCCGAGCGGGCGACCACTGCTGATCACGCGGGTCAAACTTGGATCGCAGCCGTGAGAAGCGGGAGCGCTACCCCGACACCCTTTTACATGTATTTGTAATTATACTTTGGAAAGTTTCAAGTAAGATATATATTTGAAGTTGAAAAGTTCACCAACATTTCAACTGCAAAAATGGCACAACTGTTTACTGATATCAAAAGAGATTATTAAAACTGTATGACCCGATGTTCATGTATTATTTTTGTACATAATTACTTTAAAGCAGATTAATTACTTAATAAAGTTATTAACTTTCCCTTAATTACATGCTTGAAAACATCTGCATGTAAAAGAAAACAGTGAGAATATTATTTAGACAGTAAATATACTGTGGTACATATACAATTATACAGTGTTAGATTTCTATAATTAGACCCACGCGCGTCAGGGGAATCCCAACATCCCAACTCACGTCGGGTGTGACCGGTCGACAGGGGATGCTTACTCCTCCTAGGTACCTGATCCCACCTCTGGTGTGTCCAGGGGTCCGTGTTTGCTCAACTATCTATTTCGTATTGCTTGTCGGAGTTATGAGATTGATCACTGTTCGTTATCTTCACCTTTCATGATGTATTAACTCATACGCAACTGTCTAGTTTTAAGGCTGAAAGAACGTAAAACAACGAATTACTAAGAGGTATTTGATATTTTTATTTCTATTAAACTTATGGCACGGTACTGTTGTAACAAAATACACAGCTTTACACAGATAAGACCACCAATGATCTTAAAGTTTGAACTGGTCATGTGACTGTCACTTGAAATGGCAGAGTGACGCGGTTATTTGTAAACATCGATTTAAAATCAAATAATTTTGGTTAGAACAGGCGAAATAATGTATGATATGTCATACAGCCTCATAACTACATACGTACGATGATTTAATAACGTTTTTACGAGATGGGAAAAAATATTTTAATTCGGACCATACAGCTTTAATATATATTGTTGTTATATTTGTTAGATTACAAATCTTTCGTAACTCTTTCTCGCTCAGGAGCAAACATCCTGAAGTAAAATATAAAATACCAAGCCGATTATCACCAGATTTGACCAGAAATTGTTTCCACAAAATTTTCTATAGACTTTCTGAAGCGAACATCCTTAAGTTGTAGCACCCGGAGGATCCCAGGTCCTAGGTTCGAATTCCAACGGCAGCGTCAAACCTTAGACGTTTAAAATAGATAAGTGATAGTTCTGTCCAGCATAAGAAATGACAACCAGGGTGTTTCGGATGAGGCCGATGTATCACGTCACAGGACATGATGGCAAAATGAATAACCCTCAATGTAGATCAATATGTGACACTTCACCAACAGCTAATGACATCTCAATATTTGTGAAAGATTCTCGTAAAACAATTCAACACATCAATTTGATGATCATATAGCAAAAGTTTCGTGTACATCCCTCTTTTTATGCAAAATAAAGCGAAACAATTGAAACTGATTATGTCTTCACAATCAGAACACGAGTCTGCTATTGATGAATAAGATAAACACAAACTGACATCAGAGCAATGCACAACAGATACCATGTGGATACTAAAACTAAGTAATTCATGATCAAATCATTGTCAGTTGAACAGATTGTTTAGTATTACTTTTGTAAACACTGTTGTAGCGGACAGTATAAGAGAAAACTTATACTGCCTCGCTAGAGAGCTAGCTTTTCTAGTGATGTAGTAGAGTCTCTCTCGTGATCACGCAAGTTAAGCACCGGCGAGCGTGACCAGCACTTGTCTGGGTGACCGCTACACGTTACAAATTAGTGGCAGCGTAGTGACTCTGGTGTTGGCGGAAGGCCTGCTTCAGGTAGAGTGTATTCGGAGCTTTGGGTACGGACGTGGATTCACCCGGGGACGACGAATGCCGTTACTGAGCAGGTGCCAAACACTCAGAGAAGACTCACGCTAAGCTTCGGGACGAAGTTTCCCCGAGTGCATGGTGGAAGTGTAGCAGAAAGTATAAGAGAGAACTTATATGCCTCGTTAGAGAACTAGCTTTTCTAGTGATGTGGTAGAGTGTCTCTCTTGATCACGCAAGTTAAGCACCGGCGAGCGTGATCAGCACTTGGCTGGGTGAGCGCTACATGTTACGCTATCAATATCATAACACAAGCGGGTAAAACGAAACGATGTCGAATGAACGTATAGGATACAATGTTTAACAATACAACTTAGTATAAATCTTGCTGCGCAGTATTATTCCTCTGACGTCACAGTTTTACGAGCTCTTCACTGTTTCCGGTTACCCTCCTTTGCACTACGGCTACCCCCTTCTGGTGTTGGTCCTTCACTAATTTTGTTCCCTTTTTCTCTCGGTCCTACGGCGTGTTTAGACACGTCATTGTCTACTTCGTCTCCATTGCTACACTCTCTCTTCTCTACAGACATCTGACGTCTTGCCATCCCTGCATCAACTTCGTCCATTTTCAATAAAACTGCTGTTAGTAATCCTCGAAATAGGTGTTTCTAGTCATTCAATGTTTGTCGTCGCTATACGCATAAGCAATAATTCTCAGGTAAAAATATCTCTGTTGCGAGTTCTTGTTATGCGGTCAATTTAAATCGAGAATATATGTGCATATTTATTTTCAACGGAACAATGTTTAGAATTCGCATACATTCCCTGAATGCACATGTGTACCGTGTACTTAACAATTACGCTATTGTGCATGATTTGGGTAATTGTTTTCCTTAATCAATTCAACTGAAACTGCCGTCACCATCCCATTACCATTGACTACACATATGGTTATCAAGATAGTGAATTGATTGGATTTAATTGAATTATTGCTCTCTCATTAAATTAAGGATATGTTCTTCTTCTTGCGGTGCACACTAATTTAGCAATTCTTCATTCAGGTTTTGGTATTTATTAAACATGTCAATTCATTATATCATTATGTTCAACATTAATTGTCCCGTGGGGATCCGGGTTAGAATAAATCTTCAGTACCCCTTGTTTGTCGTAAGAGGCGACTAAATGGGGCGGCCCTTCGGATGAGACCGTAAAAGCCAAAGTCCCGTGTCACAACATGTGTGACACGATAAAGATCCCTCCCTGCTCAAAGGCCATAAGCACTGAGCATAGGCCTAAATTTTACAGCCCTTCACCGGCAGTGGTGACGTCTCCAGTGGGACGTTAGACAACATTCAATTAATCAACGTTTTTAACATTAACTAATGATATTGGTTGAGTTATGATTAAATATATTCTTATATTAGCGTATGATATGTCTTCTAAGTAAATATTGATAGAATTCTCTCACAGTAATCCGATTATCATTTCCTTCCAATTTTAACACTTGCTTACTAATAGATGCAAATAGATATCATGGGTGAAAGGGATTTTGCTCTTTTACATGCCTCTTTACTGAAAGCAGCAGCAAAAAGCTGGCAAGCCTTGCAGCTCAATGTATCTTTAAGATACGCTAGTTGCAAGAAAGACTACACCTATGATCTGAGTGTAATGAGGTCCGATATATTGCCCAGAGATGGTAATCTGGACAAAATTGCCAAGACGCTTTATCCAGAAGATGGCCCAGTAGATATTTGTCCTGTGAAAGTGTACGGGGATGGCAATTGCTTCTATAGGACCCTCTCTAAAGCCATTTTTTGGTCATGAAGAGAGACATATCGAACTTCGTGTCATGGCCGTATTAGAACTTGTAAAAAAAAATCGAGAAAGTATGCGTCACAGGCAACTTACGACAAGATGTGTTCTCATCCCACAAATGTACAATATGTTGTGGAGACGTCACTATCGGACAGATCACTTGTACCGGGGAATTTTCTCAAGTCGATTCAGAATGAAACTCTAAATTCAATAAAATCAGGGGAATATTGTTCTTTGATTCATTTTTTCGCAGCGGCAAATGCCCTGAATCATCCAATAAAAGGTACGTCAGGGTTCCCCCATCTACATCATGTGGTCACACACTGAAAATAGCAACCCAAACAATTGGTCACCAAATCATTTTGTGGTTTGTTTCCCAGTTTTACCTACTGAATCCAGTGAAATGAAGGAGTCTGCCCATAAAAAGTAAAAACTTTGTATTGATTCAGATAATACCCCGGAAATTACCATGGACTCACAAAATGAAAAGACGGATATTAAATCTGATGACAATGAATTTATTAAGACAACAGAACATGATAAAGATAAAACATCTTTTGACGATTCGGATTTTTCTGATCTTGGTAAAATTGTAACAGGTGCAATAAAGTTGAACACAATGTCCTCAGCTGAAAAGATAAGTTATATTCAGAATCAACCCTTGCCAGACGATGTCGCCAAGTTAAAAACAGGTCGTGCTCAAACAACGAATACGGGTGAACTCAAAAAGACTTTATCATTTCAATCTTCTTGGATAAATCAGTTTTCATGGTTGACCTTCAGCAAACTGTTAAATGGCGGTCTGTGTAAGTTTTGTGTCATGTTCCCTCAGTCAGATGTCCAACATCAAAATACATTTGTTACGCAACCTTTTACTGCGTATAAGAAAGCCCTTGGAAAAACATCTGCCCTTTTAAAGCATCAAAATTCAGAACACCACAAGAGTGCCAAATCTGCTTATCACACAACCAAGATGACATCCGAAGTGCCATTTTCGTCTCTTCCGTATAAACTCAATCAGCAAAATCAGGCACAGTATCAGCACAACATAAAGTTGCTTGAGAAAATAGTAGATGCGATCATTCTTTGTGGGAAACAAAATATTCCTCTCCGAGGACACAGAGATGATACCACAAGTGATTCCTCAAATAAAGGTAATTTCCTGGCAATATTACAGCCGTTGGCAAAACATGATGAACAGCTCTGGTCTCATCTACAAAAAGCAAAAAAGAATGCCTTATATACCAGCAAAACCATTCAGAATGAGGTTATCCAACTCATTGGAAATCACACCACAGGTAAAATTTTGAAGGGTTTACAAGGGAGGGGGTTTTATTCCATCATAGCCGATGAGGTAACAAGGGAGGGGGTTTTATTCCATCATAGTCGATGAGGTAACTGACAAGTACGCTAACAAAGAAGTTTTAGTCTTGTGTCTCAGATTTCTAGATACTAGAGAATACCCTGCCATCATTAAGGAGGAATTTCTTGACTTTTCAAATATAGGCAGAACTACTGGGGAAGCAATTGCTGATAAACTTATTGAAATCCTCCGCTTGCTTGCAATTCCGATTGAGAACATGCGCGGGCAAGCATACGATGGTGCAGCAGCAATGGCATCGGGAAAACGGGGGTGTCAGGGACGAATCAAGTCTCTAAACCAATTAGTTTGTACACACACTGTCGGAGTCATGTATTGAATCCGAGCATCGCTTCAGCCTGCAAATTACCCCTTGTGAGGAAAATGATAGATGTCCTTGATTCAGTGTTTATTTTCTTTGACAAGGGTTTCTTGAGGCTATTATAGAAAATGATGGATCTGTAGATTTTTCCAGAAAGAAACTAGTTGGACTCTTTAAGACTAGATGGGTTGAGCGTCATATCTGCTTTGATGTGTTCTACACTATGTACAAGTTCGTCATCAGATGTCTGCAGCACATTCTCAATCAAAACCTTGATGAAAGTACCAGTGAAGACTGGTCTTGGGATAGCCAAACTAAAGTGGCCGTACAGGGCCTTTTGGCTTCGTCCTTCTCTGTGTTGATAACATTCGTGTTTGTAAGGTATGTCCTAGATACAATAAAGTCTTTGACTCTCAAACTTCAGAAAAGAGATATTGACATTTTCACTGCAAGTAAGTTAATTGAGGAACACGTGGATAGGATCAAAGAAATTCGTAGAGCGGTATACATGTATACCGAATTGGAGTCTCGCTTTAAAGATGCAAAACAAATTGCAGACGACCTTGATATAGCGATTAAAACCCCAAGGGTTTGCTCCAAGCAGCAACACAGAGAAAATGTCTCCACAAGTAATCCAAGAGATTATTATAGATCTGTCGTGGCCATTCCATTTCTGGACTTTTTCCTCAGTGAATTAAATACGAGGTTTCAGAAAGAAGATCTGGCGGCATATTAGATATGCTCTTTGTTGCCTGTCAATGTTATAAATATTTCACACGAGGAATTGTCCAAACTTGCCTCAGAACTAATATTTTGGGGGAGCGACCTGCCTTGTCTTTCTGTAAAGGACTTGGAGAAAGAACTGAGATTGGAGACGTTATTGTGTTAACATGAGCAAAGAAACTTCAGACAAGCTCTGCAATCTGCTCAATCTTTTTCAAACTTCGTCCCTCACACCCCCGTTTTTCCGATGTCATTGCTGCTGCACCATCGTATGCTTGCCCTCGCATTATCTCATTCGGAATTGCAAGCAAGCGGAGGATTTCAATAAGTTTATCAGTAATTGCTTCATGAGTGGAATGAACGATATCTTTAATTCAAATGAATTTAAGAACAATATTTGAATAGTTGCGTACATTAGATATGTTATTGATATCATATACAGTAAATAAAACTTGATTATTAGGAAATCACTTGGATCTCCAAGTTTTGTTCCTCATAACATGAATTATTTATATCCATATTGAAAATTAAATAGTATAATTTTTTCTATGGGTCTTGAAAATTCCTAATATGCGAGTTCCTTATTAGCAAGTTTTACCATAAACTTAAATTGTTGCTCTCTTAATTAAATTGAATTGCAGATATGAACATGTGGATTTCAATGAATATCTTCAGGCGCGGGTCCAGAAATTTTTTTCCAGGGGGGGGGGGGGTCGAACCTTTTCACAAAATCGAACCCGTGATATAATGTTCAACCCTTTATTTTCCAACTCTCGAAGGAAACGCTCTATATAACCACTGCACCACGCGGGCGACCTTTTTGTCGTGTATTGATGTTTTCTGGTAGGAAGTGTTATTTAGCTAAAGAGACTTGACTGAAGTAATCTTCGTTTTCCTTGCCTGATAAATGATTGTACAATTTCCTTTATGTCAATTTCTAATGAATGGTGAAGATGCATTAGTGCAAGCCCAGTCAATCTGTCCTCTTGCATAGTACTGCGCATGTAACTCTTGATGCGTCTTAATCCAGAAAAGGATCTTTCGGCCTCACATGTTGTGATGGGTAAAACACATCCAATGTGAAGAAGAATTTTCACGTTCGGGAAAACGTCCCCATCTACAAAACGTTCAACAGTAACTTTTAGAAAATTGGGAGAATGGAGGGACTGTAAATCCTATAACATCGGCGCTGTCGTACCGGGGAAAAAACGACCATCGGAGGAGAGCGTCAGAGTTAACAATGCAATATTGTCACATTTTCACAAAATCAGCAACATGTAAATGGTGAATAAACGAGAGAATTGTCAATTTTCTACCTGCAAGATATGATCTGTTTTTCAGCAGTATCCATAGAGACAGAATATTCTACATCAGAATAACTCAAAACGTCAACTGTATCCATCGAGAAAGAATATTCTACAACAGAATGACTCAAAACGTCAGCGGTAATCTTTTATGTATCAAATATTTCATCCAAAATTGACATTTCTAACTACCATAGATATACTGGCCCAGTGGGGATCCGGGTTAGAATTGGTGCTCAGTACCCCTTGTTTGTCGTAAGAGGCGACTAAATGGGACGGTCCTTCGAATGAGACCGTAAAAACCGAGGTCCCGTGTCACAAAAGGTGTGGCACGATAAAGATCCCTCCCTGCTCAAGGGCCGTAAGCGCCGAGCATAGGCCTAAATTTTGTAGCCCTTCGCGGCAATGGCGACGTTTCCATATGAGTGAAATATTCTCGAGTGGGGTGTTAAACGATATTCAACCAACCAACCACTGATACTGACAAGATTTACAGACATGTATTATCGAATGTCAATTAGTTCTGTGTATATTATAGAAAGAATGGCATACCAAAGCATAATTGGAAAAATGAAGAAGGAAATGCTTCAGGAAAAAATGTGAGCTGGAAATATTTTGTTTATAGAAAGGCATGATATACTTACATGTAGTGCTTGTAAGTCTAAAATACCGAATCCCTTTGTCGTTATGATGTATTGTGCATTTTTGTAACGGAGTTGAGTTTTGCCAAGAGCCTATCTTTCTGTTCTTATAAAAGATCGTCCTTTATCAGTTTCCTTAACCGAAGGAATACTATGGCGATTCGGATACAGTACACCTTTCTCGATAGCCCGTGTTTGTTTTCTTTATTGTCCGCCGTGTACCACATGTTGGCAGTGATCCCCGATACGAGGGAGGGCACCAGTACAAACCCCACGACCAGGTAGCGGAAGCTATATCCCACAATGCATCGTCGGAACCCACGCGTTTTCTCTTGCGCATTATGCAGTGTAACCGAGAGAAGACTCATGGGTTGCGACGTTATCCCCAGTGCTGCAATGATAAACCTTCCATATTATGTCTGTTAGGTGTTCAATGTAAACTGTAAATAGGTTACCCACGGCCAAGACAAGATTTGTGGGGTCAAACGTTGGCGGTAACCAACAACAGAAACTCCACTGAATGCCATTTCTATGTGACTCGGAGTATGTCTCATCCTTTGTCTCACAGTGCTATCTACATCATCACTTTTCTATGCGACTCAGAAAATGTCTCGTCCTTTGTCTCACAGTGCTATCTACGTCATTACATTTCTATGTGACCCAGAGTATGTCTCGTCTTTTGTCTCACAATGCTGTCTACGTCATCACATAAAAACTTGGCCAGCTCATTTTCTCTGACCGCTTTGCAGAATTCGGAGCATAAATGTCTTGATTTTTTTATTTGGTTTCTTGATGAAACATTCCATATGGTTATTGCACGGATTAAGCCCCCTTCCATTGAGAAGCCAGTCGCATATAAAATTCTTGCCGTCTGGACTATATTGTGTTCCGGCATTTGCTTGAACTGTACTTTTGGAGTAATATGACATTGATTCCATTTTGCTGAAATTCTAATAATTGATGAGAGAGTAAGTAAACATCCTAGACATCTTCGCAGTCCGTTTCCAATTTGAATCTTATTTTGTCTTATTCTATATAACGTGCATTGCGTGTCACACGTGGGAAGTCCGACAGCAATGTATTTTCAGAGATGAGTAATGTTTTCTTTGTTTCATTGATTATTCAACAAAGGTGACCATTGCAGCAATAAAGAATGTCTTTAACATTTAATTTAACCGAATCAAAGGTCAAGGTATTAATAAACTCAATGGTTTGAGAAGTTCCAACCACTGCAATAACAAAATCTAAATTGATTTGTAATTACCATCAAATACTGTATTATTGTGGTTTCATCAATGCCAGCCAGTATCAAGTTTCGTGAAGTAGTCAAGAAATGTAATTTTGCTGTCACATAATTTTGTGGAACATACGCCACTATATAACGGAAATTGTACTTCGCCGAGCTTTTGACTTCCTGGTTTAGCACAACCAAAAAAAACACCACACAAACAAAAATAGCTGTCAATCAAACTTATCACTCTTTTGTTATCGCCAGAATCTTTGAACAAATTTCAGACATACTTTGCACAAAGCGGTCTTGAGTTAGATTCCAGTTTGGTCAAATGAATGAGAGATTATTGTGAAGATTGGTTCTATTTTAATATTTTTTTTATTCATTCAATTGTGCGGTAGATAATGTAGCAAGGAGCCCAATGACAGCATTGCTGATCTTGAGGATTTTCGTCATGGTGAGAACAAATTTTAACATCATTTGACATATCTCTGTGCGTACTGAGAAAGAATTTTCCTACATCCTACATCCCTTTTATGACCCCATGACACAGGGCGTTTTCACACGAACATGGTTGAATCTCCCTATATGTGAGAAGACTTGTATATTAGTTTGACAATTCTGTACCTATGCGCTTTTTCAATGTACTGGATTAACGTCTGCAATGCATCTCAAAATTTGCTGGGGGTTGATTTTTATGTTATAATTTGTATGAAAGGGAATTTCATTATATATCATTTTCAGGTTTTTTAAAGGATGAATATAATGCACGCACGCACACCAAGAACACACACACGTGACAGATGACACATGTATAAATTGAACCACTAAATTGGCATGTAATTTAGTAAACTAGCAGGTAAAACCAGTAAACAAGGTTTCAAGCCAGAAGCAGAATGTACAATACGGCTTTGGTGTTGAAGACTTGATCAAACGAGTAGATGGAGGTCAGGATCTGGTAAAGGTTTAGTATACACCGTGACCAAATGTCATTTGGATACAACCATTCCTACACAGAATACAATCGTGCTTTTAACGCAGAGTACAACCAACCATTACGGTTATTTACTATGGAGAGTGTAGATGTCCGTGAGAAGGGGTTAGAAAGTGGACCATAGTTTTTCTTTAAACATATAATTACGTAGCCTATCAGGTGACGCAATGAATTATGGTTTGAATGATATATAGCATTCGGTCAGATCCCCTACCACTTGCTCAAACACTTCAATACAGTTGGAAAATTTCGTGTAAATTGGTCGCAGTCGTTCATTTTCTAAACTTTCATCCTGGTGAAGTCAGTGGGTTTGTTGATACCTTGATAGTCGAATGATTTTAGTCTGTGTATTCAGAAGGTTTCCATTTGCTTTCTCTCGGTATCCAAAGAAACTGAGTCATGGTCAATAACAGCCCTCTCCGTTTTCACTGTCATTTCAAATTGCAAATCTTTCTTGGTTTTGACAGAGGACCGGTGGTTTTTTACCTGTAATGGTGGATATTGACCTGTAATGGTGGATATTGACCTGTAGTGGTGGATATTGACCTATAGTGGTGGTTATTGGTAGTAAGCGGTGGTTATTGACCTGTCGTGGTTATTGGTAATAAGCGTAAGCGATGGTTATTGACCTGTAGTGGTGGTTATTGGTAATAACCGATGGTTATTGACCTGTAGTGGTGGTTATTGGTAATAAATGGTGGTTATTGACCTGTAGTGGTGGTTATTGGTAATAACCGATGGTTATTGACCTGTAGTGGTGATTTGGTAATAGGCGGTTGTTATTGACCTGTAGTGGTGGTTATTGGTAATGACCGATGGTTATTGACCTGTAGTGGTGGTTATTGATAATAGGCGGGGGTTATTGACCTGTAGTGGTGGTTATTGGTAATAAGCGGTGGTTATTGACCTGTCGTGGTGGTTATTGGTAATAACCGATGGTTATTGACCTGTAGTGGTGATTTGGTAATAGGCGGTGGTTATTGACCTGTAGTGGTGGTTATTGGTAATAAGCGGTGGTTATTGACCTGTAGTGGTGGTTATTGGTAATAAATGGTGGTTATTGACCTGTAGTGGTGGTTATTGGTAATAAGCGGTGGTTATTGACCTGTAGTAGTGGTTATTGACCTGTAGTGGTTGTTATTAACCTGTAGTAGTGGTTAATGGTGATAACATGTGGTTATTGACCTGCATGCGACGGTCTGTTGTTTCCTTTACACTGTTTCCTCGCATCTGATGTAATAAATACTTTATCTTGTAGAAAATGTTTCTCCAATATTTTGTAACTGCGACCTGTGACAGGACTGATAAAGATCTTGGTGTCTGAGCTATATTTGCATAATTGACCTCTAAGGTCTGAGCATGTTTTGACACCCCCATTAGGTAAAGGAGCTTATCCTCCCTACCTTATCCTTAGTTGTTTTTTTTTAAACATCAGACATTCGTTTATTGACATGCAAAATGGGTATATGGTGTTTCAGAATACCGTAGAGGTTCTTAGGGCGGAATGGTAAGTAATGACTATAGTGAGTCAATTTGAGCTTTTCTTTGTATTTGAGGAGGCACTGTTCATCCTGTAGTGGCATCTCAACAACTGCGGACTTACCTTGCAGGCATTGCAAATGAGTTAAACTGTTTTGAGGATTTATCCATGTTCTTCTGAAGTAGCAGAAGTAGTTTTATTTAGGTAATCAGCCGTGTCCTTCAGATGTCAATCGGAACTCCTCGAATGTCTCGCGCACTCAACATAGATCTCGGATGTAATACGATGGCATCCATGAGCGAATTTGATGCATTGTCAATTGTGACGTCACAGCAATGCATCAAATTCGCTCATGGATGCCATCGTATTACATCCGAGATCTATGTCGAGTGCGCGAGACATTCGAGGAGTTCCGATTGCTTCAGATGTAAGGCAATGAATTCAGTCATCGGTTTAGTTTTCTTTTATTAGGGCAGTCAAAATTTGAGTAAAATGCCAGGCTAAAGTCCAAGTTTTCACTTAAGATTTTAATTAGAAATCCAGGCCAAGGGATGTCCGATGTGAAATTCCATTTTTCTGAGGGGTGGATTTGTAGAGAGTGTGCTTCTCTAAGTCGTCAATGGCGTCTTGAGTTTGGGAGCCACTCTCATCTTCAAAATTCTTACAGTCGGTGGCAAAATGCTCCAATGTCCTCTCTAAGTTGTTGGTCATTGACGTCACGTGCAGTAAGGTAGACATTAGGGCTCTTGGATATTATTGAAGTCTTAGAATCCTTAAATTTAATTAAGTAAACTTCATCACATCTCGCACTGTGTATCGACCCATCGTATGAATATCATGTGATCGACCCATTGTTGAATACGACGTGATCGAATTTCCTCCCAAGTAAATATATTGAAGGTGGCAGGGGATTTGGGGGGGGGGGGGGGGGGGGAGTTCTGAAACATGTGGGTAGGGATTATACATCAAAGTCAGGTTATGACATACTAATGAAAAAATCAAATTTCCCTTTTACGTCGATACTTGTATTTCATATTGGTGTACATATGTAGTTCATAAATTATGATCCTAAATCACATGTAATCAATATATATTGGTGCTGGTGCATTAAACATGCTCTGAGCACATGCCTCATTCTCGCTTCCATTTTCTCTATTTGCGCTAAATCCGCACCACCCAAACCCCATTAGAGTACTGTGCGAGGGGATTTTAACACTATGCACAATCATGAACTTTGCCCTTCTTAAAAATCTACCGTTCATCTGGGACCATTCGCCTTCCCTCTCGGCTACAGAACTTTAGCTGGAACATGTAGGTTTTCATTTGATGAATTTCTTTAGCAACTGACCACGTGTCTTAGATTCGTATTTATACCTATCTACATGTTTGGAATCATACATGTTGCGATGTTGCATTTTTTTTTTCATCTACACTTGACATATATCCTAAAATTATTTCACAGATTTTTATCACTTTAATTATGGGGTATTTACATTTTTTTTAATTTGACATGTAGGTTTTCATTTGATGAATTTCTTTAGCAACTGACCACGTGTCTTAGATTCGTATTTATACCTATCTATATGTTTGGAATCATACATGTTGCGATGTTGCATTTTTTTTTTCATCTACACTTGACATATATCCTAAAATTATTTCACAGATTTTTATCACTTTAATTATGGGGTATTTACATTTTTTTTAATTTGACCGGGCCTATAATGCGAAACAATGCGAAACTATCCGGGCCTATAATGCGAAACTATCCCTAGCTGCTACTTTACACATACTGTTTGTTTACAGAGTTAATACGTTTGTAGATTTAGTCTAGGTTTATTGCTTCCCATTTATACATCTGCCATTATCTTTATATAAATCTTTTTCGTTTGTCCTGAGGAAGGGACAGGTCGTCCCGAAAATTAAACAATCTAATTTATCGCGTCGTTGGTCATTTTAGATTTTCATATACCGGTATATTTGCACAAGTAATCTTTCCATGTCGAAGTGATTTTACGACCTTCACATGACTGAAATTTAATGAATAATAGTTTCACTTACGTAATGAATAACGTTTTTCAGTGTGCATGGCGTTATGAACTGCATTTGCTGATCTGCTGATAATAGCCTGATATATTTCATGGTGCGTGTAAGTTTTACTCTCTGCTTGGGTATGTTATTGTCACCCTGATCCGTCCGTCCGTCTGTCCGTCACATTTTCTTCTTTCTCAAACTCTTCTTTGATTTTATGCAGATTTTTTTCTATTCGAAAAAGATATTTTTCTCTAGAAAAATCTGGTTCCCAGAACTCCTCTTACATTCTATGCAGTAGCCAAATCATCGTTTGGGAGATGATTACATGTAATTGTGTCCTTTTAAAAGATGTGCAATAAGTTTACGGAATTTTACTTTCATCTTGAGAGGCAAATGGGGTGGGAAAACGACGAATAAAAACCTGGTGTTTATGCAGTACATTGTGTCATGTACAGAAATATGTTTGTTTTAAGGGTTGGAATCTCAACCATTTTGAAGACATTTGCACAATCAAAAATGATGGGGGTTGGGACGACACTGGGGCACTTGCACATCAGAACACTCAATGCATCTTGATAAGTACAGTAGGGATATATTTGGTTTAGGGGTCATCGCCTTAATTGTTTTAGATATATTTCAACAATTATGAAATAGGGTTTGGGATGACCCCAAGGCACTTGTCCAACAATACTCAATGCATCATGACATATACAGGAAGAATATACGTACATGCATATTTAAAGGCAAACGCATGCATGTGGGTCTTATGACAGCATATAGTTTCACTTTATTTCCGAGACATGTGCAGAAAGTGTTGCTTCTCTCATAATGTCTATGTGATCCAGCGCTTCTTTCATAAAACACGAAAACCTTTTATAAATGAGTTGTATGCAAATCGAGAGCTACAGAATGTTACACAAAATGTATTTATTGAATTATATTTTTAATCGCATCAGATTTTCTATAACAGGAGTTACTTCCCTTGCTCTATTGTATATTCAAGAGGTACTTGGACGTTTATGAGGGTGTGTCTCCATGTTTCAAACGCAGAAAAGGAACTTTACATATATCTAATGTAAATTATTATTTATACTCAGTATTGCATGGTTTGATTTTTTTTTCAGATTGTGAATCGATACAACATAACAGCATGTTGACCTCCTGCATGAGTGGCAATCGAGGGTCAGTATTCAAGAAGTTCAAAACTCCTTTATCATATCGCTATAAAATCTTTCAGCTGTTTTACGTTGATAATAATTAGTGATGGTCGAGTAATAAAATTGCAGTAAATTACTCATTCATATCCCAGTTAATACAAAATGCATCATGGGATTGAAAATTTAAAAATCAATGGGCTCGCTTGATTTGCTCATAATTTTCCAATGAAATTGGGAATGGGTGTCACCGATCTTCTGGGCTTTTTTTTTCAACATATATGACACGTTTCTACAATCAAATACAGTTGAGTACACTTTTATAAAACCAAGTACATTTGTGTTCACTTTTGGTACAGCAGCAAAAGTTTTCTATTCTTAATCAGAATCATTTGTGGAGGGATGCAGTGTAAATCCCAGCACCAAGAACAAAGTACAATTAGCAATTTCAAAAATACATGATGATAATTTTTATATGTTTGTGCAAAGTGATATATCTAAATGTTCAGTATGAATTATGCATTTAGATCCACATGCAATAATAGAATTAGGCTTAGTGAACCTATTTTCATATTATAACTTTGTTGGTAACTTACACAGTAATTATAAAAGTGGACTCAGCTGTACTTGATTTTAGAAACGTGTACACGGTGTAGATAGTATAACTAAACCAACTGAACCATGAATTATTGTTTTCGTGGTCATTAGATAAATAATAATATAAAACCCTTGCCCAAAAAGAAGACGTTATTCTTTATTAGAACACTTCCGCGGTAACAGACATGCATCTGTCCTGCAGAAACGCATGCGACTTTTCAGATCGTATATCATAGATTGGACCGGCACGAGCCGGCCCACAATAACCAAATGCATTTGGAATTAAAAACCAATGAATATAATAACCTCCCCATGACACACATCACCAGTGGAAATCACCAACTCATGACACAAAATATGACATGAAAGTGGAAGCAAATGACAACATCACTGTCTCGAGGTGGGAAACCACTCATCCATAGCCCAGATGATATAAGTCGAATAACAATAAAGATATGCCCTTTTTCATAGCCTACGTAAACAGGAGAGGTAGCAAATCCAAGTGGTTTTTCTTTTTCCCAGCCATTTTTTAATATTTACATTTCCTATGTATCTATCTTAGATATCTCTACAAATTGTAGTGATAAACATTTCCTCGTAAACGCACCACAGTTGTAAACAATGCGCGTATGAATCTTTTAAAATATGTCAGATACGTTTGTTTTAACGACTCGGAATTCCGACAGAAAAATGCTGGTATGAAGTGTCGCAGTTCATACCCTTAATTCAATCCATCCAGAAAGATTAATTCAATCCATCCAGAAAGATTAATTCAATCCATCCAGAAAGATTAATTCAATCCATCCAGAAAGATGTAGCTTTCTATGCCCCCATAATCGAAGATTTGGGCCTTGCTTGTTCGCAGAAATTTTAATCTTGACCATACCTTTTAAATGGTCACAGTGCTGGTGCTTTTGTATTTCACATGTGTATTCCTCGTGACAAGACCTTTCTTTTGTTACCAATTTTTTTTTACCTCATGACATTGACCTTCGAGTTTGACCTCCTTTTGAAAAACTTTAACCTAGCCCATAACTTTTGAATGGTTAAAGATAGGACTTTTATAGTTCACATTTGTATTCCTTGTGACAAGACCTTTCTCTAGGTACCAGAATTACTTTGCTGTCATACGGTGGCACCAGCGTTTAACAAACACATCCTGTTTGTAGAAAAACATCTTTTTATACTTTGTATAAAATATATAAAAAAGGTCTATTTTCAAGAAATGAATATATCTCTAATTCAAACAGATTTTTTTTTTAAAAATCAGCTATAAAAAAAATTGACAGATAAGTCTGCAACCATCCATACACTGCACCTTCGGTATACCTCAATTTGACAGTCAAGCCGTTTAGCCATTAAGAGTCTACTGAAAATGAACAGAACTGTGTGCTTTTGAATTTTTGAAAACGTACGTTTCAGAAATTGGCAAAGTACAAAACGTTTTCTAAATGTGTTTACTTTAAATGAATGAATGTACCTACTAAATCTTGGTGCTTAAACAAAGGAGCCCATGGAACCTCTCCGGATCTGTATAAATTGTATTTCCTGTATTCTGCTTGAGTAAACAGACTTGAATGCCATCGGTCTGGGAGTCTGCAGTTTTGATATTTTATCAATGGTAAAACTTATAAATAAAATTTAAAATAACAATTTAAGATTCCAGGAATTATAGAATCTAAGATATTCCATTAAATGTTCATTTGTATATTCAATGATTCCCCAATATCGTGAGTATGAACTGGGATTTTTCTCAAAACATTACAAATATTTCTTTATTGTAATATCGCGGATTCATAAACGACTTCTAATTCAACTACATTGCGGGCACTTGCTTAGCTATTTTTATCTATTCCAGACATATAATATTTTTATTAGTCAACAGATTTATGGTATTTTTCCACAAAAATTAGTACAGTGTATAATTATAAGACATAGAGGGGACATGCTATCTTATAATCGAATGTTGGATTTTATCTACAAGTCGGCCGCCGTATTTGAATGGAGATGAAACCACGTATTTGCGAATTTGAAATACTCGATCCTTGAGCTTGTACTAATCCCGTGTGAACACTCCAAATCGATCAAACTACTCTCCCCCATTGTTTCTCAATGACTTTATTTACCTAATCCATAGATACTTAGCATTCATGGAAAGAGAAAAAAGATTTCCTGTCGGTCTTTTACCAAACTGTTTACCGGAATTACTCAATCTAGTACATTTCGCTATTTAACTTCTTTTTTTATTTGGGTTCGGGTTTTTCTTTCTATTTGAGTTGTCGCTCTCTTGGTCTCTGCTGACGGTGAGAGAAAATCGATTTTAAATGCCCCAGTAGTGCAGACGGATAACTGTCAGATGTTTTGAATATCACTCAAATGGTTGATCACAGTCCATTTGTCTTTCAGATCATTTTCGATAGTAACATTGAATTCTCTTCGCTCGTTTGGACGTTTAGTTGGTCCTATTCATATTTCCTACAAATTAATATGCTTGTTGAAAATTTAAAATTTTGATAACGTCGACTTTTCATTGTATGAATTATTCATTTTGACCTATTTTCTTTTTTAACATTTAGTAAAATCAATCATTAGGAATGTCGTCTGTTACCTCTTATGTTGATAGCTGCCTGTCTGTACACCATTGATGTCAGAAAGTTTAGGTTTTCCAAACTTGACTACCTTTCACCTTCCATAAGTTGTTACTCGTAGATCATTCGCTTTTCAACTAGAACAGCGGTGATGCTTCATGGCTTGAAAGTTTGAATGAAAAGGTAAAGATAACGAACAGCGATCAGTCTCATGAAAGGTGAAGATAACGAACAGCGATCAATCTCATGAAAGGTGAAGATAACGAACAGCGATCAATCTCATGAAAGATGAAGATAACGAACAGTGATCAATCTCATAACTCCTATGAGCAATACAAAATAGAGAGTTGGGATCAGGTGCCTAGGAGGAGTAAGCATCCCCTGTCGACCAGTCACACCCACCGTGAGCCCTATATCTTGATCAGATAATTCCTATCAAGAATACAAACTTAAAAATGGGGCAAACACGGACCCCAGGACATACCAGAGGGGTATGGGATGTGGTACATAGGAGGAGTAAGCATTCCCTGTCGACCAGTTTGACTTTTTAAATACGATTTGCATGTGAAAATTATACACGACTTTCTCTATTTTCGCCATCGTCGCAAACCATGGCCAAAATGTACGATCCTCTAAGAGCTAGATGCGGACTCCGGATCGTTGCTTGAGATGATGTATTTTCGCTTACGTCATTTGAATTTTGACGAGTAACTCACTTTTAATACATTTTCGACCACTTCATAAACACCAATGTCAAAATTCCTTAATTTCAAATCTAGTAGGGACCCGGGTTAGAATAGGTCCTCAGTACCCCTTGCTTGTCGTAAGAGGCGATTAAATGGGGCGGTCCTTCGGATGAGACCGCAAAAACCGAGGTCCCGTGTCACAGCAAGTGTGGCGCGATAAAGATCCCTCCCTGCTCAAGGGCCGTAAGCCTCGAAAATAGTTCTAAATTTTGCAGCCCTTCAGCGGCAATGATGGTGACGTCTCCACAAGAGTGAACAATTCTCGAGGGGGACGTTAAACAATATACAATCATTAATTTCAATGTCGGCATGAATATTCATCACTGTTACACTACTCCAGTCTGCTCGAAAATGTCATCTTCATTGTTTACGTTTCCAGTTGGTAAAGTTTTCGCCTTTGATATATATTCAAATTGTTACAATAGCCATTTCCTTATGAATGCGATCCATTTGAGGAGAATGTGCGTATGAATCTTGATATATATGGAACTTATATTTTAAAGGCTAATAATTATGACAGAAATGAAAGTAGAATTTAAATATAAGAAATGAATTTCATTTTTGAAAAATCAATGAGGGTATGAACTGCAACGCTTCACGCCAGCATACTTCATGAAGCGCGTTGAATATGAAAGTTTTACGTATTTTCAAAAATGAAATTCGTTTCTTAAATATGCATTGAATTAATCAAAAATGTTCACGCCCAGTGTATTATGCTAACAATTCTTGCCATTTTGAAGAAACTGACAATTAAGACAAAACTATTGAGAGTGAAATGAATTAGTTCAGATCATTATAGTAAGGTTATGTATTTTTAAAATGAAATTTACAATATATGAAAATTAAATCACAAAATGTTGAACAATTTTAAGAACGAGTTGTAAAGTATATCATGCATGACTTGAAGAACATACTCTTTAGGAAAGGTACCCGTACGTGTAATTATTTTAGCGGTATTTTTTTAAGCGGCTTTGCGATGAAACAAGGGCGCTAATTTATAATTGCGCTAAAACATGGAATTCCCTATACATGGAAGAAGCGCTGTCGGTAAATCAATGCTTACGCCAAATAGTGCACCAGCTTCGAATTCGCCCAATTTTAGATATGCTGAAATAAGTACACATAAACCCTGCGATAAGATCTAAAGCCGCAAAGCAATACAACGATTTGAAAATTAAAATATGAAAACTTGAATGTCTAATCCGTCCCCTCGGATGGCAATTACCACATGTCCACGGATTGCCAGATCCGAAGACAGGAATTACCAACTAGAGGGAATGGATTGCTAAATTCGACGGAACGCAGAACTTCCCACATGTTTTGATAGATGTAGCGCCCTTCTTAACTTCACACATACGTGTGTATATGTAATGGGTGGTAGTATATGCAAGATTTACAAAATGTCATACTCATGACATTTTTAAAGAACAGGACTAAAAACTGTGAATCTAAACCTTCTTTAGGAGAACATGAAAAAATAAAGGACTAAATTTTAAGCTGTATGCACTCAAACAGTTTTCTGTTTCCCCATACCGCATTGATTGGCCAGTCAGAGCATTGACGTTCGGCGAAGGAAGCAATATGACGTAAACAAATGTTGAGATATTACCACTGAAAATATATGAGGTCAGAGCGTTGATATTTATCTAGGATGTCTAAATCTAAGGGGAGAGGTTTAAGGTTTTCCATATTAAATCAAGAAAAGATATCGGGTGGTCGAATCATCTCAAAGAAAGTGTGTTCCACTTGTACTTATGAAGTGCATAACCTTTTCTTACACACACACACACACACACACACACACACACACACACACACACACATATATATATATATATATATATATATATATATATATATATATATATATATATATATATATATATATATATATATATTTCAGTTGACTGTATGAAAAGTGAAGATAAAGAGCAGTGATCAATCTCATAAATCCCAAAAAGAATACAAAATTAAGAGTAGGGCAAACACGCACCCCTGAACACATCAGAGGTGGAATCAGGTGCCTAGGAGGAGTAAGCATCCCCTGCTGACCGGAGATACCCGTCGTGAGCTCTCTTATCTTGACCATGTGTCTTATGTATGAAGATTTACTGTACCATATACACAGTCTATAAAGAAGCATTTGCTCTGAAACTACTCGATCAAACAATTGATGGACGGGTAGTTACCCTTAGTTAGAAAACTATATATTTCCGGGAGTATTAATGTAATGCAATATTGTTTAAGGTCTTAAAATCTTAGACACAATTTGTTAGAGACGTAAATTGTGTAATATACATTTGACATTTCAATTAGATGACTCATATCTAAACATCAAGCATTATGTCCGGTCTTATCAGCGTCATCGCTCTATCAATATACTGCACCATATATCATTTTTATGTATCAGAAAGTTATGCCAAACAAAATGTTCTACAATCGCAAAATCAATGAACCAGTGGCGACCATATAACGAAATAACGTTAGGTATAGACGTGTTTGAAATTTGGGGAGCATTGGCTGCCATTCCCTTTTTTTTTTTTTTTTCTTTTTTTGTATATATATAATCGACATAGATTCCGTTCTTCAATAAAGTGCATTGTGTCTGTATTTCAGTATAGCCCAATGGTAATATACAATTGAGGCCGTCTGTTATTGGGAATTTTCCTGTTATCACACACAATAAAACGTTGTTCCTCCTGATAGTAGAATATCAGATAGTTAAGGCACTCGCGCTGACTCTTCAGGGCAGAAGAGGAAATCTCTGTAGCACGCCAAAAGCCGCCCGAACACTGACCATTTCCTGCCAGCGTCTGTGCTTATGAAGATCCACCGGATATAATTAAACACAAAGGTGTAAATCAAAGCAAGGTGATCAAAAGACAACGTGATGAGATACCTAGTAACTATTTAATGATTAATTCAGGGTATCATGAACAAAACTGCCCATAATGGGTTGTTTGCTTTCCCGCGAAAAACCTCCAATTGATTCCCGGAAAACGAACACGTTGGAAATAGAGATACAGTCCCACAATAACGGAATGGGCGACCCGGAATTCACGGAGGTACAGAAACAGTTGGTGAAAACCACGTGGGATGTTGTCAGGGATGATATTTCTAAAGTCGGAGTTATTACTTTCCTCAGGTTTGTCAGTTATATTTATGATTTTTTGTTGTTGAAAATTTGTTTTGTTTCTTTGGGTTTTTTTTATTATTATTATTTCTTTAACGCCATATTTGCGATACAGTCGAGTTCACAGAGCCAGACGTTTGTTTACAATATGCATGTACATATACATGTACTTACCCTTATAAATCTTACTATAGGTTTATATTCTACCTGTGCGTATGGGCTCCGGAACACCGTGGGTTTGACATTAAGATACTGGGGGTGCACGTCATTTGATAAAACATCAAAAAAGAAGACAGTAAATGAGTCATCTGGGGTAGAGGAATCTACACAGATTGTATCGGCGGAGTTTCAGAATGAAATGTTTCAGAGTATGATTAAGTTTATCCAATATTATCCATTAACAAATATCAAGGAAAGAAACGTACAATTTCAAGGATAAATGGTTTGCTAGTATTTCTTTGCTCAAGAGTCTTGGCTGCATTAAGCGTGATTACGTTAATTCATTACACAGTCAATCATTGGCGCTGGCTGGTGTTTCCAAAGATAAGAATAAAACAAACAGGGATCGTGTTTTTCCTGTCCTTTAGTAGGTTTTGTCAGGGAGCTCTTGTTTCTAAGTCATATATATGTATACAGTTCAGTGAATGATTTCTTTCCTTTTTTTCTCTCTGATCATCAAAACGTTTTCCTGGTAGTATTTACAGTGTACTTGTCCCCTATCGTGCCCACGGAGTCGAAGATCCGCAGGATTTTTTTTTTAACACAACGCAGATGCATCCAATCACACGCTGATTTTACATTAATAACGATGTTAACTGGAAGTCAGCGGTTGTTAGAAATATTACTCAATGTTTATTAAAGCTTTACTAGAGCCGTATGAATATCAGGAAAGAGATTTAACGGTACAGACGGACAAATGATGACGCTATCGTTTCTAAACTAACATGGATTATATATCTGCTATCTAGAATGGAGTTCTATAATAACTAATGCAAAGTAAACTATTCAATTCTATCCCAAATAAAAGAAGTCACCAGTAACACGGTCACGTGGTCAGCACCCTGCTCGTTTCAGGGAGAGAACATGTCAGAACCACGGATCGTGTTTTGAAACTATTTTCATACATTTACATATTCACTCCGTTTTACCATTAGAATTTTTACTGTAACTAACACTTAATATCAAGTAAACTTTCAACTTTCGAATTGGGCTATTTACTGCGTATGAATATATTTGACCTAAATATACAACGCGGGTCGAGTAGTAAAATGCAAATTAAAATGATCAAAATGAAGATATAAGAAATGTCTTTCAGCTTTTGAAAGTTTATGAGATATCTGTTGAACCTCTTCATACCGGCGTATATTTCATATGTACTTACAAAAACTGAAAGGCATTTCTTAATTATATCTCTATTAGATAGTAATTAACATCAACATCTTTAGCAGGTGTGTAGAAAAGGGGCCGACAACGATCAAATTCATGTTTGAGAATTCGTTAGGTCATCTCATCTTCTAGATGCAATGGTATGTGGATAAAAATCGGATATATTTGCCATTAATTCATGCATATAATGGATGGACAGCATATTTGCAAAAGTCATCTACCTTTTTAACCCTTACTCTGAATAATATACAATAATGGTCAAACTAAGTCATATATAGGTAAAATTTACTTCTACATATGCATTTACACATCATGTGCATAGTACATTTTCATATTGGACTATATTTTCGAAGACGAATTTAAATTGTACAGGTCATCCTCATTAATACGAAGTGCAAAGGAAAATGAATTGACAAATAAATATACGAGATCTTTTCTCGTACTCCGGGGATAATTATCTCGTATTTCCGAGAAAAGGTATCGCAATTACAAGTTAATTTTCTCGTTATCGCGAGATCATATGAAGTTGACATAAATAACATGACAAATTGTAACCATGCATGGAATGGCTTTGTCTTCATGGATCAGCAAGAAAGACTTTGTGAAAATTTTGTCTATATCATTGGAGATGACAAAACAGTATGATGTGACAGTGCTTATAGCATTATATAGCATATAAAGGCATTCCATGTCATCAGAATCTGTGAAAAAGTAATCCATAATTAAACAATGTTAGTACAAGGCGAACCATCACGTGATAACTGAATGAAAAAGTCTGTTGGATCTAAACTAACTAACTAACTAAATAATAATATGAAACATCACGTTTTTAGAATAAAAAGAAGCAAGATATCTGAATGCATTGTAGAAATGACGGGGTGTATTTGTGCCATAAAATTACGTCACACTTTCTTGCCATTTCCAAGGATTCTGGAAGCCATGCCTCACTGATACATGAAGACAATGAAATGACATCACACTACGCCTGGTGACAATTTGTCAGATTATTGATTATTTTGAGGTTATGATCTGATATGCAACCTTATATCATCTTGTAATTACGGAATCTTATTTTCGTAATGACGAAAATTTATCTCGTAATTACGGAACCAATATGTTTTTATGATACTAATAGGCTTTTGTAATAAAAAAAATTAAGACACAAAAAAGTCAAATCTATCGATTGCAAACGAGGGAATCTATTTTTGCGGACATACATGTAATATTCATATGCTAATTTCAGTGGCGATATATGAAATGCTTGTAACTGACCTGTCAATAGGAAATCTATTATATGATGGCTCTAACGTCTGTAAATTGTACGTGTTCCGAAATTGAATAAGTTTTATTGTCCCACATTATCAAGAAACCAAAGGGATATTAAATCTCGTTCATCCGCCATTCTGTCCACACACAATAAGTTTGTAAAATCACTACTGATTCATATTCCGTCTCTCAACAGAAACTTAAATGAATCGATGCCTCAGACAAAAATTGCAGAGATTGTTATCATCAATAAAGTGATACTATATTCATAAATTGGGATCTCATGATATTGCAATACATGGAAGTTGGACTGAATTTTTTTTATTCTTAATGCAAATTTGTTTTTGCTACTTTATATCAATAAACTCCGAAAACTCTATTACACGTACACCTATTGTTTTCGAGAATTGATGTTCATGAAGAAAATCCAAACGATCAGACTTACTTACTTAGGCCTGTCGTTCCGTGAGGAACATAGGTCATCGACGACAGTCTTCCAACGAACACGATTCTGGGCTGCTTTTGCAGCGTCGTGCCAGGTCTTGTCCTGTGCTTTTAATTCTACTTCTGAGTCACGCCTCCGGGTGTTTCTTGGACGTCCCCTCTTTCTTTTGCCATGCGGGTTCCAGGTCAGGACCTGGCGTGTGGTGCTAGAAGGTGGCTTCTATAGGGTGTGTCCAATCCAGGAAGGAGAAAAAGATCAGACTACCGCGATTCAAACATGAGAATAAAGTAGATTATGTTGTACAAATATTTAGAGTTAGCTGTAGAATTGCAGGTCTTTAGAAAAGGAAAACTTGGAATGCTCTTGAGAGCTACAGGCTCACTTGTTAAAACTCCTCGATTTACGACTATCTTCATAGCATGATTCAGGTGTTATATCTGTCTTTTTACATCGTCATCTCAAAATAGTCGCACCGTAAATAGAACGTTTTTGTGACGGTCGGATCTGTTACTCTCTGGAATATCCTATCCCCCGAGAGCTACAATTCTGCAACTAATATTATAATAGATCATGACACCCTAACTAAAAATGTTTCAAATTATATCGGATGTGTTATTTCTATCTGAGAGCATTAAAATACCCTCCTGAATTGCGTATTCCTGCATATATATATATATATATATATATATATATATATATATATTTGCTTTTTCGTCCTTAATATCATAATTTATAAATGACAACTAATTATTCAATAAATCAAACACTTTGTGAAAAATGAGCTGCCACGTTATTATATTGGATGTGTTATTTCTTTGCTATCTGAAAGCATTAAAATACCCTCCTGAATTGCGTATTCCTGTATATATTTTTTTGTTGTTGTTGCTTTTTCGTCCTTAATATCATAATTTATAAATGACAACTAATTATTCAATAAATCAAACACTTTGTGAAAAATGAGCTGCCACGTTACTAACCTCTGAAGTGTCGGAACTCATTCGATAACTTGTAAGGAAAAGTCATTTCAAATATACGACATTAGTGTGTTGTCCATCTTGATGTTCAAATTGGGGGTGTTTTTTATTTTGTCTGAGGTTAGTTTCGTGACTGGCCTGGACAACACGCCACCGTATTCAGATTTATTGTAAAGAAATTCTGTGTAAGCGTTAATACGATCTTCAGACTACCACAGCAGATACCAAAAGGAACGAGACTCGGCCTGAGATAACGAAGTCAGTGACGAGAAAAAGTAATGAAAAGTTGCTACGAAATGTCTTGGGGATTACAAAAAAGACCAAAAATGTAATGGAATTCTGCATAAAGCTGGTAAATTGAAGTCATATTAATTCCTGGTGTTTTAAAATAGAGATAAGCTTATTGGTGCACATGGGTTCCAATATTGTCACCATGGCCACAGGGGCGAGAAAAAGAGATCTGAGAGATATCAAAGTCAGCGAGGATGGTAACTTGATTCTGTGATGAGCAGTGTGATCTGAGCAGTTATTGAAATATTGGCATATGACGGGTAATTATTCGTCTCCCTGGGTCTGGTCATTGTTTGATCCTACATCTAACCAAATAGATGGAAATATATCAATTTGTAGAATTGTAGGATTGTTACACTAAGATTTACCTCTAGGTCTGATTCTTTGGTGCTTTTGGTTTATGCTTCTTATCTATGCATGACTTCTCTGTGGTTGAAATTCTAGTTACTCTGTCTTTGATGTCCTACTAGGCTGATTTTTCTTTAAGTAAGATAATTTGTTTAGGATAAATGGTAGACAAGGAATTGACTTATACATGGATCATCTGTAAGTGTTCGCTATTCGACGTCATAGATGAGGTTAGATTTTGATTCAAATGTTTAAAGTTGGTGAATTCTATTGGGAATTACGAATACTGAAGGTGTTTTGTTCAATATATCGACCTGTTGATCATAATGATTAATTCATTATGTAGTTGAAAGTTAAAAAGTTCCTTAATGTTCTCAAACCTGACTACGTGGTACAATTTTATTGGAACCTGTCACATGTTTTAAATGAACACATTTGCTCGAAATAAGCTGACATCTAACCATCTAAAATCAGCTGGAAGTAAATCGATGACTTTTCTCAGACTGTGTATGAATGTGTTGGCATTTCAAAATAAATGGAATAATTACATTAGATACAGGAAAAGTTAACAGCATATTGTGAGGCAATATAGAAATTAGCATACAATGGGGGTGGTGGTGGTATTTGAAAAGCACAAGATTTCTACTCAACGAGGGAAATATTTTTTTTTGAAAAATATTTTGTTTGCAAGTACATTACATTTTACACAACTCATTGGTTTCAAACACGACAACATGCATATTATCCAACAGAGCAGAATGTGATTTATTTATCTATTCTTATCATGAGAACATACTATAATCGGACTGTAGTAATGGTTTCTTGGGTACTCTGTGACAATCTACCTAAGCAATCTTTGATGTAGAAAATAATAAGGGATTGCTGTAACATTTTTACAACATCATGCAAACATTATACATTTATTGCATCATATTAAATGAAATATACATGAACCGTTTTAACACACACACACACACACACAAACACACTGAAAAAAACATACCCCGACGACAAAGTCCGCGGGAAATATATTTTTCGAGGGTGAATAAAACTTCCGATGTCCCGAAAATGTTTGCAATAGATTGTTTATTATACCAAATTAATATTCATTTTCGAATATTCATGAGCAACATAATTCTAGACTTGGAGATCTTTTGACTGTGACGTCACAATGTTATGTTAGAAGTTGCTGGAGAGTTTCCGGAAAAGACAGGGGAATACCATACTTATCGTTATCAGTCACATGACCAAAAATTGGGGTATATTGATATAAGATATTTTGAGAAGCTATTTGAATTTTACCTTTACGGACAACATTTTAGCAATACTATAGGTTTAACAAATTGTAGACAATAAATATTATGTTGATTAAGTAGCTGTGTATCCTTTTAATGCCATTTGAAAGACGAGGTACACTGTTAAATACAAACGACACCTAATCCTTTCTTAGCCTAGTGAATAGGATGCTGACTTCGCAACCGGAAAATGCCGAGTTCGATTCTCAATTCCGACGCCGCATCAACCCCAAGACCTTTCGCATGGATGGTGACTGTCTGGCATTAGAGGTGAACGCCACGGGTCAGTGGAATTTGACCTTAAAAACGGAGGTCTCCTAAAACCTCCTCATTGCAGCAGCCTAGAGCGCCATGCATAGGTCGACATTGATTTAAGACGTTGAATTCTCCTTATGAGTGAAAAATTCTTGATTTGAATGTTAGAAAACATACAAAAACTATCGTAGAAACATGTAGCAATGACCTATCAAAGTGTTGACCTTGAAATTCAACTTTACCCGCATATTAAGTCTTTATCTTGTATTGTATAATGCGTGCAAAATTCGTTTCCGGTCACTTTCACAGTTTATTGTTTTAAATTGTTTTCGCGTTTTTAAATTTCACGGTTTATCTGTGCTTTAGATATGCATATAAACGCCATCAAATTTTCACGGTTTTGGTCTCCAGTGAAAATAACGAAATTAAAATTCAATGAAAATTGAGTCGTATACAGAAATCCAATACGTATAATAAGTTAAATTTCATCATTCATACGTCACAGAAATCCAATACGTATGATAAGTTAAATTTCATCATTCATACGTCACAGAAATCCAATACGTATGATAAGTTAAATTTCATCATTCATACGTCACAGAAATCCAATACGTATAATAAGTTAAATTTCATCATTCATACGTCACAGAAATCCAATACGTATAATAAGTTAAATTTCATCATTCATACGTCACAGAAATCCAGTACGTATGATAAGTTACATTTCATCATTCATACGTTACAGAAATCCAATACATATAATAAGTTACATTTCGTCATTCATACGTCACAGAAATCCAATACGTATAATAAGTTAAATTTCATCATTCATACGTCACAGAAATCCAGTACGTATGATAAGTTACATTTCATCATTCATACGTCCCAGAAATCCAGTACGTATGATAAGTTACATTTCATCATTCATACGTCACAGAAATCCAGTACATATAATAAGTTACATTTCGTCATTTATACGTCACAGAAATCCAATACGTATAATAAGTTAAATTCCATCATTCATACGTCCCAGAAATCCAATACGTATGATAATTAAATTTCATCATTCATACGTCACAGAAATCCAATACGTATGATAAGTTACATTTCATCATTCATACGTCACAGAAATCCAGTACATATAATAAGTTACATTTCATCATTCATACGTCACAGAAATCCAATACGTATGATAAGTTAAATTTCATCATTCATACGACACATAAATCCAGTACATATAATAAGTTAAATTTTCACCATTCATACGTCTTTGACCCAGTCTTTAACACACAGTGGTATTATTTCTTTTACTTAGCAAAACATGATATCGACATATCTTGTATAGTTTAAAAATATGGTCAAGGTTGAAGTTGCAGACAAACAGCTGGATCTTTCGATCCGATGACATAATGATGAAACCATACATACAAAAATTCATATATTGCATGATTAGTTGCCATTCTGTTACAAATTATATTCAAGTTACATATAAATGCATTGTATCTGTGTAATTTATCCAAAAAAAATCATTTCGCAGAAATGTATAATGTTAATCATCTTTTGTGGCTACGTTTTCTATAATTGTGTTAGTTTATTTATCATTTTTCCTGCTTTCCTTGAATTTTTGAGATCTTACACTGTGAAAATGTTCAAACCTAGGATTGTTATATCTGTATAGCAATTAGCAATTTGTAGGTTTGTTGCAATCTTATATTTGTAACATTTACGTAATAAATTATTCAGATGTCCATTTCCGGGAAACTAATAATCCTTTTAAACTTCTGTGGATGTTTTATAATACGAGTATGTATACATACAATTTTTCATGGTTTTGATGTAACGGTACCAATCGGATCACGCGCTCGTATTTTTCCGTAACCATTTGCGGTTACGGAAATAGCCGAGTAGTTACGATTGGTAACGGTACATGTAACCTGTGATTCTCAGAGGTTAAAGGTTTTGCAATTAAATTTCATAGCAGTCTAATAGACACTATTTACCTACATGGCTCACATGGCTGGCGTACCTGTGGGTGCACATACCGGATTCGGATGTTGCATCTGTCCTGCGTTTCCCGGATTATGTTTAACTTTATTTTAGTGTTCTTCAAACTCGCCAAACTCCGTGCAGTGTCAATTCTCCGGGACTACTTTCCGCTACGAATAATGATATTGGAGTTGTAGCGTAACGGAATATACTGAGCTGACCGGAGCTTGCAAACTCGCATGGTTGTGGATGCAAACAGCCACTAATAATTTAGATGCAGGGTTTGACCTACTTTTTCCGGGTGATCATATTAATAACTTTTCCGGATGAGTGATCATGTTAATAAGGTCATTACGCAGTAACTACATATTCTGAAAAACTATTCTACCAACTACAAAGGTATATCAATTACTTCAAATGTAGGAAAACTTTTCAATAGAATAATCCATACTAGGCTACTTGAATTTGTCAACTCTACGTCACTGATAAGCGAAAATCAAATTGGTTTCAAAGAAAATTGTAGAACATCAGACCACTTGTTCTCTGTGAAAACAATAATTGACCATTACAAAAAACAAAATATATGCGGCTTTTATTTATCTTAGAAAAGCATTTGACACTGTATGTAGATTAGGTTTATTTTATAAACTCCTTGAATCTAATATTTCCCAAAAATTGTTTAATATTAATTCGATTTTTCATGTATAGTAACACAATGAGTAGAATCAAATTTTCAGATGGTTTAAGTGATGTAATCAATTCTGAATGTGGTGTCAAACAAGGGGATGTCTTAAGCCCCATACTCTTCAATGTATTTATCGATGGTATTGTCAATGACTTGAAAAATGGAAATTGTGATCCTGTACAATTAACAATGTTAATGTAAATTGTCTGTTATATGCTGATGATATTGTAATCTTTTCTGAAAGCAAAAGTGGTTTACAAACCAGCCTTGATATTCTCAGTAACTACATGTATTGTTCAAATTGGAAACTGTATGTCAATGTAGATGAATCTAAAGTTTTAATATTTAACTCGAATGGCAAACATCAAGGCAATGAACGTACTATTAATGGCAATACAACGCAAATTGTACCAAAATACTGCTATTTAGGTGCTGTGATGAAATGTAATGGGAGGTTTAACTTAGCAGCAACTGTACTTATTGAAAAAGTTAGAAAGGCATGTTTTAAAATGAAAAGAATTATTGGTATTGATAACCCATGTAAACTTTTAGAAAAACTTTTTTGATGCTATTGTACTTCCAGTCCTTCTTTATTGTAGTGAAATATGTGGAGTGGGTCTCTCATCCAAAGATATTTCGAATATAGAAAAAAATTATTTAAAATTCATTAAAGATACATGTATCCTCAGAGTGCGCTGCAAAACATCCAATGCTGTTGTCTAGCAGAACTTTTAACTACCACTTTGGTCCAAAATTTCATTCTCAAGTATTAGGTATTGGAATCACCTGATAACTTCTGATTCTTTGGCTTTTAAACTTTACCAATCCGCAAGGGGTACATTTAAAGTGCGAAACGAAATCGAAACGAAACGAAACGAAATCTACCGAAACGAAACGAAATCTACCGAAACGAAACGAAACCCACCGAAACGAAACGAAACCTACCGAAACGAAACGAAGCAGATTGTATGATCGAACTCTTTTAATTATAATAATTAAAAATGGTATCTTAGGCCCCTGTGAAAGTTACCACATAAAATAAATAAAATTCGCCTCCCCTTTAATGTAGGCTTTCGGCTTGACTGTTACAAAGTTTTAAAAGTTGGAAAGGGGGGAGTAAGCACAAAGTACATATCCGTAGTTGATTAAATGCCATGTACAATTAGTTTCGGATCCATACATTTCAGAACCGAGGGTTACAGTTTCAGAGATCTGGGGAAACACACTATACGAGGGGTGGGGTCGCCGACGTTGGATCCGCCTTTGGGCATAGATACATTGTTTGAAGAAGCTGGTGTCTGAGAAAATTGAAAGCAGGAAGAGCTCTTAACCTCTTATTTTATCTCTAACTGCTGAGGTGCGAGTACTTTCAATAATGGAAAAACTCTATACATTTGGGATGTTGCTAAGACGGGGAATTGAAAACGAGACGGAAAACGGATTTTTTTTTAATGCAATAATATTAGGAGGAGGTCACCATTTTGTAAACTGAAAAGGCTTATGAACAAGGGGATTTTAAGCAGAAATCACAAAGAGAACGGGAGGACATATTCAGAATCCACCGTTTGATATACTACATACAAATACACAATATCCACATGTATACATATATTTGTCTTTAGAGCAAAAAATACTGAAACATGTACTTATGCCCAAAATCGGATTCAACGCCGACGACCCCATCCCTCGTTTAGTGTGTTTCCCCAGACCTCTGACCTGTGAGACTGAAACCTTCCGTTCTGAAAGTTATGGATCCGAAGCTAATTGCACATGGTATTTATGTACTTTGTGCTTACCCCCCCCCCCCCCCCCCTTTCCAACTCTTAAAACTTTGTATCAGTCAAGCCGAAAGCCTACATCAAAGGGTAGGCGAATTTTATTTATATGTGTAAACTTCAACAGGGGCCTAAGATACCATTTTCAATTATTATAATTTTAAAAAAGAGTTCGATCATACAATCTCTTTCGTTTCGTTTCGGTAGGTTTCGTTTCGGTGGGTTTCGTTTCGGTAGATTTCGTTTCGGTAGATTTCGTTTCGTTTCGATTTCGTTTCGCACTTTACAGGTACCCATCCGCAAGTGATTACAATACTTGGACTAGGAATACATTTTCTATTCTAGATAATCTGGAATTTTCTCTGGACAATGAAAGATACATGTTACAAGTATATTTTAACAGTGATATACCTAAAGTCTTAAAAATTACGGTGAAATTTATTAGAAACTGTTTTGAATACAGGGTCAATTACTTAAGACTGCATAAAAATCATGCAAACATTGATATTCAATGGGCCTTTGTCAATTATTGTCAATCAATGACAGTTAAACTTACAAACCTTTCTTCGACTGGATCCAAGATACTGATTGATTGATTGTTTTTCGTTGAGAATATTTCATTCATATTGATACATCACAAGCTGCAGGTGAAGTACCACAAATTTAGACCTATGCTTAGCGCTCAGGGCCGTAGCAGTGAGGGTTCTTTGTCATGCCTACGCCTGTCGCGACACGGGACCTTCGTATTTAAGGTCATATCTGAAAGACCCGCGATTCTCACTTTTAAATGCCGAGGGTTTGGCGAAGGAGCAATCACTACTTATTTTAACGTCTTAGTTTTCACGCGGGCATGGTAGGAGCGTAGCTGCAATAATGTAGTCCGCTCCAATTTTTTTTGGAGGGGAGAGGGCTACAACTCCTTGGGATCTCTGTAATGGTGCAAATGTGGGAGTGATTCACTCCCACCACATTTTCGATCATTCTAAACATTTGCTGACTTTCTTTATGTAAATAAAATGACATTCTATGTTTCTTAATATAAATTTACAACCTGCAAATTACGATTTGTGAGGCTCTGTTCAACTGTTTTCAGCAATTGCGATATAGGTTCCAATTTCTCAATTCATATTTGTGCAACCGTCTCGGTGGTTTAGAGGTCTAGAGGTTAGAGCGTTCGCCCCGCATGCGGAAGGCCGGAGTTCGAATCCCGGCCGCGACAGACCTAAGTCGTTAAAACAGGTAGTGACAGTTCCATCGTCAAACGCTCGGCATCAGGAAATGACCTTATAAACGAATATCCCGTGTCACAGTAGGTGTGGCACTCTAAAGAACCCTCACTGTTCAATGGCCGTAAACACCGAGCAAAGACCTAAATGTGAAGCCCTTCACCGGCCTTGCTGACGTTTCCATATGAGTGAAAAATTCTCGAGTGAAAAGTTAAACAAGATATAATCAATCAATCAATCATATTTGTGCACCATGTTTGATGTACTGAAGTTTCAACTTCTGATTGTCAAGTCATTTGCATATGCCATATAAGGTAGTATTTACATCAATGGACAAGTATGGAGGCGAAAGCTATTTCGTCGGTATTGAAAAGGTTTGAATTTAATATCAAGTTAAAAACCGAACAGCAGAGAGTAAATTCTTTCTGCAACCATATGACTTTCCTTTCTTTGTCGGAATGGCTTGAGTAACTACATTTTCGCGCTGATTGTCAATGTTTAGGTTTTTCAGTAGATCCACCTACGAGATCTCGCGATAACAAGCATAGCAGAGCAGACGAAGAATTTTGCATGTTGTACTCCTTTTGGTGTAAACAACATTTGGGACCAATACACGGAGCTTATTATCGGTTATTCATAAAATTATTTTGCACCATTACGGAGATCTTACGAAATTGTAGCCCTATCCCGAAAACGTCAGAATTTTAAAAAGTAGAATAGGGCTACATCATTGCAGCTAGGCACGAGCGCCCCTTGACCCTTGACCTCTCGGTTCTAACCACTGAGCTACCACGTACACAACTAGTCATCCGCCACTCAGAAATACGCCAAACATACGTAATCATCAAATTACTTCCTGAACATAGGGACTACCGGCTGGGTGTGTTCATTGCTGAAAGAATCAACTTTGATTTATTGATTAATTCACACACTTAGATAAAATCAAATATCTATAATTTTCAGCTTACCTACCTAAACATGTTTAACATGTCTGAAATATACGACAATATGATGCACAGGGAGAGAAGAGGGGGATAATAAACTATACAGAAATTAGAAATCTCAAAAATATAATTGTAAATCATTTGTGTTCCTCTTTCTTAAAGTATAATTTGACCCAAATCATGTTTAGAAACACAGGTGAGAACAAGAGACAATATTTTCAAATGTTTTTGATACAGATAGTTTCATCACAAATGTTTTGTTTACAAGGAAGCATTTTATACCTTCATTAATTAACTAATATTCTCCATAATACAATCCAATATCACAGAATTCCAGAATTCTTCCTATCAAATTTTATTTGCTATCACAAATTGTAGAATTCTTTGTCACGAATTCATTAATTTCATTATAACAAATTCTGAAATTCGTTATAACGATTTAAATATGTTTTATTAGGTTTCAGAACCCCATTATAACGAATTGTTTTATGTAATAACAGATTGCAAAATTTGTATAAAAAATTGATTAACGGGTAATTACGGTTCTGTGGATAAATTTTCATTCCTTTGGAACTTATATGTTTGTCTTGTGAAAAAAAAAAAATCGCAGTTTCAAAGCGATCGACCATAGTTTATACTTCAGATTAAGAGCTAGGCATCACCCATTTTATCATGTTATAAACCGATGAACCATATATCATAGGGTCCGTTTGCAGAATGATAAATGATGCGTTCACAGGATTCTTCAAAACACAAAACATAAACTTTCTTTGTGAAAAATAAAGCTTTCAGACTCAGAGTTTCAAAGATTTTTCACTCTCGATCTATCAAAATGAATGAAAAGTTCCTAAAGAAATTCTTTCAGATGTTCTCCTCCATATTTATAGATGCTTTAAACATTTTTTAATCCATTTGAGACGTCGTATTTTGGTTAACTACTGTTTATTATTTTACTTTTAGCGATTGGAATAAGCTAATAAATTCAACTTTGTGTCTTTTGATTTGTAAATATGAAATCTATCGAAATAAGAGACGTACATTGACCTAATTCTGTGTAGAAATAAGAGACATACATTGACCTAATTCTGTGTAGAAATAAGAGACATACATTGACCTAATTCTGTGTAGAAATAAGAGACATACATTGACCTAATTCTGTGTAGAAATAAGATACGTACATTGACCTAATTCTGTGTAGAAATAAGATACGTACATTGACCTAATTCTGTGTAGAAATAAGAGACGTACATTGACCTAATTCTGTGTAGAAATAAGAGACGTACATTGACCTAATTTAGAGTAGAAATAAGAGATGACATAGTGTAGAAATAAGAGAATACATTGACCTAATTCTGTGTAGAAATAAGATACGTACATTGACCTAATTCTGTGTAGAAATAAGAGACGTACATTGACCTAATTCTGTGTAGAAATAAGAGACGTACATTGACCTAATTTAGAGTAGAAATAAGAGATGACATAGTGTAGAAATAAGAGAATACATTGACCTAATTCTGTGTAGAAATAAGAGACATACATTGACCTAATTCTGTGTAGAAATAAGATACGTACATTGACCTAATTCTGTGTAGAAATAAGAGACGTACATTGACCTAATTCTGTGTAGAAATAAGAGACGTACATTGACCTAATTTTGTGTAGAAATAAGTGACGTACATTGACCTAATTCTGTGTAGAAATAAGAGACATACATTGACCTAATTCTGTGTAGAAATAAGAGACGTACATTGACCTAATTCTGTGTAGTTGTAAAATCTTTCATATCCCATCAAATGCCATTAAACCTATAAAAAAAGTAATAAAAATAAGTCATATCACAATTGTAATATTCACACAGGTTTGTGATATGGGGCTCACGGCGGGTGTGACCGGTCGACAGGGGATGCTTACTCCTCCTAGGCACCTGATCCCACCTGTGGTGTGTCCAGGGGTCCGTGTTTGCCCAACTATCTATTTTGTATTGCTTGTAGGAGTTATGAGATTGATCACTGTTCGTTATCTTCACCTTGCATTCACGATATTTCTCACAAACTCTAGTCAGATTATGCTTCGTAAGAGGCGGTCGTTAATATCACCATCTAGCGGTAAAAAAAACTTTGACCCGACCTTAATCTAGACTTTTACTTAGCCAATCGGAGTTCATGTTCGTATAGCAAGTATGCAAGTGAGTCTAACTTCTAATATGAATTAAATTGTGGATTATTTTAAGCATTTCAAAATACATAATCGGAAAGACTACATGTATTTGTTTAGAATTTTTTGCACACACCAAATACAAGGGCTTCGACATGTTGACTGAAAACAGTGAAAGAATATGAAAAATCCTTCTCAGTCTTTTTGACAGAACACCAGTACAGACCATACAGACATATCATCTTTGGTGGTGTCTGTAGTAAGTTTATTAACGTCTGCCATTGTTATGGATCAGAATAACCTCTAAACTCAGCAAAATTCAATCACAAAGTCAATTCAAACAATTGAATAAAATATACCAAAAACAAATTACTAATTTACGACAGCTATACAATATCAGTGTCCGATGCTGGTTTAAAGCCGAGCTGCATTCCCACACGAGAATGTAAATTCGGTTCAAATCCCCAATTCCCAGATGCTTAATGAATCTGAACGAATCCTTAATCCAGAGCTTAATATCACAAAATTTACAGTGTATCTATACTAAAATGAAGTTTCAAGAGCTATCCATTCTAAATAAAGTTATGGCAAAACAGTGTTACGTCATCTTTACATTGCTGATAAACATCGGTCTAAACATAGAACGTCTAGAAACTTATCTAGGTCACAGGTGTCAATCAAGTGTAAATGTATATTACACAACACCATTGAAAACGGTATATATAGTTGAAAACCCTTCCGTCTCCGGACTATGTATTACCTCTAAACAGTGATTGGCGGAATATAAAATATGGAAATTTACATTATTTTCATTGGTTTAAATGCTGTTCTTTGCAAGGAAGGTAATTTAGTATTGATCTAATGTACGTACAAGTTAATAATTTTACATGATTTTCAATCTTTAAAAAAAATGAGAAAACAAAAAGTAGAAACAATCTCGTCTAACTTATTGACTATTTGATTTGTTTAGAATACTGACTGACATTTTAATTAAGATTTAAAAGTATTTCAATGTTTTGATATATTGATTACGAATAGGTTTCTTTTCTTGCACGCCCATATACGAATAGTAAACCATCCCCCTTTCCCTATCTATGGCCTGGTCGTGTAAATCATTAAACAATTATATCCTTGTGAACAGTACGTGACTCATATTTTTAGGTGACAATGTTCACGCCTGAAAGACTAGCTGCCTTTAAAAAATACATTAATGCACATGTACTGAAAGGTATACATGTGCCCTATATTTGCATTAATTCCCAGTATCCGTGCATCTAATTCAATGTATATTATGGTTTTTTTATGTTAACTATTCGTAATTACATGTTTGCTTTAGATTGTTTGAAAAATGCCCTGATGTGCAGGACCTGTTTGTGCCTTTCCGAGGACTTACCTCGGAGGAACTACGTCATAATGTGGGGCTTAGAGAGCACGGACTCCGAGTCATGGGAACAATAGAAAAATGCATCACCCGACTCGACAAACCTGAAAAGTTAATCGCCATGCTGGAGACGCTGGGAGAAAAGCACATCATGTTCGATACAAAAGCAGAATATTTCGACGTAAGTACAAGATTTAAGTTTGAGCTTTTTAAAATAATATATTTTCATTTTACTGGAGAGAATATGATAAACTTGGTTTACAACATTTTGATAAAAATTCGAAACATGCAGTTTCGCACAATTACCTGGAATTTATTTAAGCATGTGTAACAGGAAGGAAGAAAGTGTGTGCGTTCTGGTGGGACTTTTAGTTTTTCTTCTAAATACATGTACTCAGCAATGCTTCTATCAGCAGTACTTTTGGGTCTGATTTACAATCTCGTGATATTCATTATACTTGATAATAGTCTAGGGGTGCGGAGTACTACCGTTGGTTGACAAAGGTTACCATCGGCAGATTTTTTTTTACCATTTGTGTCGTAATGGTACCAATATTTGCCAACAAAATTTCCCAATGGTCTGGAAAGAACGGAAATCACAATGTCGCAATGGCTGGCTAAAGGGAATGTGCCAAAATTAAAATCAGCATAAAAGTTCAAAATGTCCTTCGCATTCTTAACACATGCGTGAGCGGGCGGTTAAGAATCGTAAAAACGTTGACTGTATAGATATAAATCTGTTGTAATTTTCATATAATCTAAATGGAAACACCATAAAGTTTCATTTCAATGTTTCAATTTTTGGCACTTTTCCTTTCGCCAGGCTTCGAGCTTCAAGGTGGCCTCAATGACGATGAGATCGTATGTATTTTCTTTTGAAAGAGCGTATGTTGACCGGAAATAAATATATCATCATTTAGGGAAATCGTACCACAATAAACCAATAAATTCTAAGTTTAGAGTACAGAAACGGGCGTTGAACTGAGTTGGGGTACTTTTTTCCAAGATGACGGCTTTCGTCCCATGTATTGATATGATACTACTTGATGGGGATGTAATTTAAACGATGTATCAATTTTCTAAATGTGTCACTATCTTTCTCATAGGTGATTTTAAAGAGGATTCATATTTTTTTTAAACTTTCCACAATCCGGAAGACAAGACTGTGATCTTGCTCGAAACCGTTCGCGGAACTCAGTGATACATCGTTTGCTTCGTGACCTACTTACTTACTTACTTAGGCCTGTCGTTCCGTGAGGAACATAAGCATCGACGACAGTCCTTCAACGAATACGATTCTGGACTGTTTTTGCTGCGTCGTACCAGGTCATGTCCTGCGCTTTTAGTTCTGCCTTTGGGTCACACCTCCAGGTGTTTCTTGAACGTCCCCTCTTTCTCTTGCCCTGTGGGTTCCAGGTCAGGGCCTGGCGTGTGGTGCTGGAAGGTGGCTTCCTTAGGGGGTGTCCAATCCCGCCCCACTTCCTCCGTCTGATTTGTATGTCTAAAGGTTCCTACACTGCTCTCTTCCATACTTCTTCATTTGTGATCTTTTCAGGCCATCGGATGTTGGATTGATTGATTGATTGTATCTTGCTTAACGTCGAGAATTTTTCACTCATATGGAGACGTCACCAAGACCGGTGAAGGGCTTCAAATTTAGGCCTATGCTCGGCGCTTACGGCCATTGAGCAGTCGGGGTTCTTTAGCGTACCACACCTACTGTGACACGGGTCATCCGTTTTTAAGGTCATCTCTCCAAGGACCCGTGACGTTCACACCTGATGCCGAGCGTTTGGCGATGGAACTGTCACTACCTGTTTTAACGACTTGGGTATATCGCGACCGGGATTCGAACCCCGGCCGTCCGCATGCGGGGAAAACACTCTAACCTCTCGGACACCGCGGCGGTCAGAAAAAGGTGTTGTAAAATGTTTGGATCTTCTGCAGGGTTGTTTTGGTCGTTCTCCATGTCTCTGCTTCATACAGTAAGACGGACTTGACATTGGAGTTGAGTATCCGCAGTTTGGTAGTAATGCGGATGTTCTTTGAGGCCCATATGTTCTTTAGCATGGTAAACGTTGCTCGTGCCTTGTCTATTCTTGACTTGATGTCGCGGTCTGTGCCACCCTGTCTGTCCATCGCACTCCCCAGGGAGATGAAAGACTCAACTTCTTTGATGGACTCACCACCAACTGTGACTGGTAATTGGACAGTGGTGTTGATCTTCATCAATTCTGTTTTCTTCAAATTGATCTTGAGTTCCGTTCCTGTTGATGTTGTTACAAGGTGAGTTGTTTTGTCCTGCATCTGACTGTGGTTGTGCGAAAGGAGAACCAGGTCATCGGCAAAGTCGAAATCGTCGAGTTGTGTCAGGAGTATCCACTGTATACCATTTTTCCTGCCAGATGTGGTAGTCCTCATGATCCAGTCATTAACCAAGAGGAAGAGGAGTGGCGACAGCAAACATCCTTGTCGAACTCCTGTCTTGACCTCAAAACTCTCGGACATCTGACCAGCATGGGCAACCCTGCATGTCATGCCTTGGTAGGTGTTACGAATCAGGAAGACGAGCTCCTCGGGTATTCCATAGTGTCTCAGTATCTTCCACAGTGTCTCACGGTCCACGCTGTCGAACGCTTTCTCGTAGTCGATGAAGTTGGTATAGAGAGGTGACTTCCACTCCAGTGATTGTTCAATGATGATGCGGAAACTGGCTATCTGGTCAGCACATGATCTGTTGCGTCTAAAACCAGCCTGCTGGTCACGGAGCTTTTGGTCCACTGCGTCTTTCATCCTCTCGAGAAGGATCCTGTTGAGGACCTTGCCAGGCACTGACAGGAGCATAATTCCCCGGTAGTTACTGCAATCCCTCAGATCTCCCTTCTTTGGCAGCTTAATGAGGATGCCTTCTTTCCATTCCTCTGGGATGTTCTCTTCCTCCCAGATCTTCTTGAAGAGGTTGTGCATATGGTGTTTATATATCTCATCTGATTCGATATGCAAGAGCTTGTTCTGCGTATAGTCAGTTTTTAAATCGAGGTAAGCTACTGACAAACAAGTTGATGGTACAGGGGTTTCAAGGGTCTCGATTGAAGTCAGCATTTCGCAAATTCTATGGTCGTTATAACGATCTAGTTCGTCAATACAACCTATCATTGGGTCAAATGCTGTCTGACGTGTTTCATACCGATTGTTAAGCCGTTCTTGGCACACTAATTTTGACTGCGGATAACTCCGTTTACCTGATCAGGAAATAGGGCTCACGGCGGGTGTGAGAGGGTGTGACCGGTTAACAGGGGATGCTTATTCCTCCTCGGCACCTGATCCCACCTCTGGTGTGTCCAGGGGTCCGTATTTGCCCAACTATCTATTTTGTATTGCTTATAGGAGTTATGAGATTGGTTACTGTTCGTTATCTTCACCTTGCATGTTAACATCTGTCTCTGTATCAGCTTTGATGGCTTCCGCTGGTATCTCGTCAGGCCCTGCCGCTTTTCCATTCTTAAGTATGATAATTGCTTTCTTGATCTCTGTCTTTGTTGGCTTGTCGCAGTCGATCGGGAGGTCTGCTATTGGCTGGTTGTATGTCTGGAGGCGTATCTGGTGTTGGTCTATTTAATAGCTCTCCAAAGTGTTCTACCCATCTCTTCAATTGTTCTTCTGTTGTTGTGAGAGAATTCCCCTTCTTGTCCTTCACTGGCTTGTCTGTCTATTGGAACTTGTTGGAGAGCTTCTTTGTGACCATATACAGTTCTCTCCATTTTCCCTGTCCCACTGCTTCTTCAGCTTGTTTGGCCAAGTTGTCAATGTGATTCCGTTTATCTTTCCTTATGCTTTTTTTACTTCTTTATCTGTGGCTGTGTAGTTATCTTGAGCTTTGTCTTTGCTGCTCTTGTCCGGCTTGTGTTCAGTGCCGCTTTCTTTTTCTTCCTCACGTCCAGTTTCCTCGTAGTATCAACAGACAAGCCTGTGATCTTGCTCGAAACCGTTCGCGGAACTCAGTGATACATCGTTTGCTTCGTGACCTGGAGGCCGTGAATTCGAGTTCCACTCGTGTCATGGTTGCGTCAAACATCAAACATAACTATAAATAGTGATTGCTCCTTCGACAAACCCTCGACATTAAATGTGAGAATCACGGCTCTCTCGGATATGACCTTAAAACCAGAGCAGGCGTGGGCACGTGGAAGTATACCTTTCCTAATAGGTCTAAATTTGTAGTACCTACAGCTGGTCACGTCTCAATATCTCGAAGGGTCTTTAAACAAATTTCTGCGCAGATTTTCTTGTGGTTAAACATCTGAAATATCTCTCTAGTTTTCAACACGATGCAGGCTAAAACTTGACTAATGAAAGGTGAAGATAACGAACAGTGATCAATCTCATATAAGCAATACAAAATACATCGTCGAAAATCCCCGGTTAATTATGCTTTGTTCCTCTCTCCGAACGAAGCGTAATCAACCGTGGGTCAATGATGTACAAATTAGGGAGTTTGGCAATCACGGACCTCTGGATATACCAGAGGTGGGATCAGGTGCCTAGGAGGAGTAAGCATCCCCTGTCGACCGGTCACACCCGCCGTGAGCCCTATATTTTGATTAGGTAAACTGAGTTATCCGTAGTCAAAATTAGTGTGCCAAGAACGACCTAACAATCGGTATGAAACAAGTCAGAAAGCATTTGACCCAATGATAGGTTACATTGGCAAACTAGATTGTTATAACGACCATAGAATTTGCAAAATGATGATTTTAAACGAGACTGTTGAAACCCCTGCACCATCAACTTGTTTGTCAGTAGCCTGCTTCGATTTAAAAACTGATCATACGCAGAACAAGCTCTTGCGTATCGAATCAGTTAAGAGAAATAAACACCATCTGAAGATGATAATGGAATATTGCTACATAAATATGGGATGTTGACGATGATGAAGCTGAAATCATCCCGTTTATCATAAAGTTGAGTTGTTAGCTTGCCGTTATCTAAGCATGAAGCAGAAGTGGATGATTCTGGTGATGTTGTTTACTTCGAGTTCACAGGGATATATCGAATCGACAGATGGATGAAAATTATTATTGTTAATAGATAATTCGTCGTTGATATATCTAAATGTCGCACTGAAGGCCACAGCATGAGATATTTTCTTCTTTCGCAGAAGTTTTTGAATAAATTCTGCTTCATGATCAATCTCATAACTCCTATAAGCAATAAAAATGAACAATTATACGGTAGAAATTAACAATTATACATTACAGATTAACAATTATTGGGTAGAAATGAACAATTATACAATACAAATTAACAATTATTGGGTAGAAATGAACAATTATACAATACAAATGAACAATTACCCGGTATACAATACAAATTAACAATTATACGGTAGAAATTAACAATTATACATTACAAATTAACAATTATTGGGTAGAAATGAAGAATCATACAATACGAATTAACAATTATACTATACAAATGAACAATTATACAATACAAATTAACAATTATACATTACAAATTAACAATTATACGGTAGAAATGGAAAAAATTAAATATTGCAACATAACACATTATGAAATATCAGATACAATTCAGTGCAAAGTATTAGATAACGTGTACAATAGTGTGTCCGGATCTGAATAAGTTAGAATCACGTATAAATAGAAAACAATATACACCTCGATTTGTGTTAAGATGTGAGCTGCTGTGTTTGCGGTAACTTTATAGAGTGATTATGTTTGTCACAGCACAATTGTCACACTACAGGTACTACTGCTAGATAATTGACACGTATGAGACATTTCATCTTGTCCAACATATATAATAATGGCAATAGGTCAATGTGGTGGTCTTTATATAGTACCAAAAAATGGCACTTATTACTGCAGATTGCGGTGTTTATTGGTAATAGTGTAGTTAATTAGAGGGACTATAATCGTATGTATAGATGATACATTGTGGGTGTATTATTTGTTTGTGAGGTATCTTTGGTATCTGGTATTGACAACAGTTCGGGAAAGTCCTTTTGGTTATGTTTATAGTATGATAATAAGTATTAGGCTACTGACAAAACAAGTTCATTGTACAGGGGTTTCAACAGTCACATTTAACATCAGCATTTCACAAATTATATGGTCATTATAACGATCTAGTTTAACGAGAAGAACCTGTCATTCGGTCAAATGCTGTCTGACGTGTTAGGCCGTTCATTTTGACTATGAATTTATTCCGTTATATGGCTCACGGTGGGTGTGACCGGTCGACAGGGGATTCATACTCCTCCTAGGCACCTGATCCCACCTCTGGTGTGTCCAGGGATCCGTGTTTGCCCAAGTCTTAATTTTGTATTCCTTGTAGGAGTTTTTATATTTTCATCCATGTTTATTAGTTTAAAAAAACAAATACAAATACTGTCAATGGAGAGAATAATAAAAGTTACCACATACATGTAGTTCAGGGAAAATCGCTCTTATCTATTTTGTAAAATAACGATTATTCTCGATATCTTCTGGAGTTTGCAGTAGTCCTCGTGTCTTTCGGAAGTCTCGATTGATTCGGATCGCCTTCTGGAGTTTGCAGTAGTCCTCGTGTCTTTCGGAAGTCTCGATTGATTCGGATCGCCTTCTGGAGTTTGCAGTAGTCCTCGTGTCTTTCGGAAGTCTCGATTGATTCGGATCGCCTTCTGGAGTTTGCAGTAGTCCTCGTGTCTTTCGGAAGTCTCGATTGATTCGGATCGCCTTCTGGAGTTTGCAGTAGTCCTCGTGTCTTTCGGAAGTCTCGATTGATTCGGATCGCCTTCTGGAGTTTGCAGTAGTCCTCGTGTCTTTCGGAAGTCTCGATTGATTCGGATCGCCTTCTGGAGTTTGCAGTAGTCCTCGTGTCTTTCGGAAGTCTCGATTGATTCGGATCGCCTTCTGGAGTTTGCAGTAGTCCTCGTGTCTTTCGGAAGTCTCGATTGATTCGGATCGCCTTCTGGAGTTTGCAGTAGTCCTCGTGTCTTTCGGAAGTCTCGATTGATTCGGATCGCCTTCTGGAGTTTGCAGTAGTCCTCGTGTCTTTCGGAAGTCTCGATTGATTCGGATCGCCTTCTGGAGTTTGCAGTAGTCCTCGTGTCTTTCGGAAGTCTCGATTGATTCGGATCGCCTTCTGGAGTTTGCAGTAGTCCTCGTGTCTTTCGGAAGTCTCGATTGATTCGGATCGCCTTCTGGAGTTTGCAGTAGTCCTCGTGTCTTTCGGAAGTCTCGATTGATTCGGATCGCCCGTATTCGTTTCTCATTTACTCAAATTCTGTGATTAGAGAATTAAAAATATTCAAAAGACAAAATGGATGAAAGCTGCTGTCAGAGGATTTGAATGATTAAATACGAATAGTCGGGAGCGAAGATGTCTAGAAATTCAGCTTTTAAGCAATGCTAATAATTTTTATTGAAAAATATAGAGGCACGGAAAATAGGCTATGAGCCAAGGGGGTCCATCGGTACCACCTGAGCTAATTAGTTATGATGCATATTTTTCAAAAGCTTCCTACTCCTAGATAAAAATTAGGTATGATAACACTTCAGGATACACAGCTTTCTATGTGTTATCATATTACTTTTTAACGCGCAGCGCTGGTCGTACAATTTCAGGAAAGTGCAGTTTGATCATCAATAGAAATGTGATGATTTTACCAATATCAACCAAACTTTGCTTAAAAATGCCAAATTACATGTACGTCTTTCTTTTAGAAATATCAAACACTAATGTGAGTTAAGCTCCTTTCTGAATCAGATGAGATGACGATTATCTCACTTTGTTACACTTGGACAATGTCCCATGCAGCTTTAAGTAATGATCATGGAGTAGAATATTTGCATATTAAAATGTATTTGAATATTGATATCTGAATGTATATAAAATATACGACATATTGTGGGGAGACGCTTTCAGGTCTTGGTGATCTCTTCATGAAATCAGGAATCCTGGCACAAGGGTCTGTGACTGGTGTATTTGAAGGCAGGTCATACAAAAGAAGTGTCAGGGTGCACTGATGTGCCCTGGGAGCTTTGGCAATGTTTTCTCCCGTGTGTAAATAACCAACTATCCTGAAATGCTGGAAGCTGTTAAAGAACTAGAAGACCTTGTTGGGAGTTTCAATGATGATGTCGGACAAGCTGCGTTTGATTTACTGTAAAAGGGAATATTGACTTGAAAGTCATAATTTTTTTATTAACTGGTGGACAGTTTTTAAAGCGTGGCTAAATAAATATTCTGTGGAAATGGCGCATGTATTAAAGCTTCCTGAAACTAAAAAAAATTGAAGAAACAGACAACATAAATCGGAGAGAAATATACATAGTTCGAATTCCCTTCATTGTTTACATGTGTTGCAGTATAATATTCTTGACCCAGGTGCCTATGCATTCTACTAGAATACCATTGCTATGGCTTATATGCCCTTTCTCTCCTTCTTTTTCTCTCTTTCACCTTTGTAAATCAGGAATCATCGCCAGGTAATAAGATAACAAGACAACATAATGAGTATATTGCAGTGGTAGCCATTAATGACATACCCATGTTGTGTTGGCCTTTGTTTGAAAGTATCACACTCTTTTGATACCCTATTAACAGGCTTTCATTAACTACCAGTCATGCCAGTCACTGTACATGCAGTAAGAGTATGGTATATATACTCTGAAATATATTTGATGCTAATTACATCACCGATTTAACACACATGAAAGCTGTTCTACATCCATTTCTGCGCGCTTTAGTCATTAGAGCTCTCAGCGAATGGGTGATTTCCTACTGCATATATTGTTACTGCACTTCAAACATGGCTATCACTTCACATCTACCAGAACACTCCAAAACCACAAAGATTACACTTACAGTCACGGGTATTCAGAATACGATCATCTTGTATCAACCAATTAATTATGCTATCCACACTTCAAGGTCAAAAGATCAAATACCATTGTGTACAAGGTCTTGCCATAAAGAATCTTGTATACAAATAATGAATATTCCACCTAAAATAGTTCCAGATCTATTTGATGTAAAAAGGTTGTGTTTTCTTAAAAGTATGTCAAACTCCGTGTTCAAGGTTAAAGGTGATGATATGAAATTAAAGGTCTTGCCAAAAGAAATATACATACAAGATATAAAAGATCTGCCTTAAATAGTTCAAGTCATATTGAATAGGTAAGATTGTTATTAAAAGTAGGTCAAACTTCCAGGTCATGGTCACAAGATCACACACCATTGCAATACATGAAGAGTCTCCGTAAAGAATATATACACAAAATATGAAAGGAATTTAAAAGAACTTATGACACACTTACATGTATGCTGCGTTTGTTTTATTTTGTTTCATGGGAGTGTTTGTTTGTTTGTTGTTGTTTTGTTTTTTGGTGAGGTTTTTTTCTTATTACTTTTTGGGTTTTTTGTTGATTTTTTTAAAAATTGTATTATGTATGTAGTATGAGAACGACTTTACAAACATGATGCATAGTGTTACTACAGAGGTATTCTTAAAGATGAATCAGTGTTAAATCAATAAATTACGTTCTCCAGTTTTAAATGATAAACAATCTTGAAAGCGCTGAAAGTAACATACATGTATTTAGCGACGGTGGCTGATATAGTGTTTTATCTCTGATATTAGAGCGTAAGAAATGAAAAATAAAATCTGAAAGATTTTGCATAAATTTCACATTTTCAATTAACAAATTAGGTCTGTAACATGTATAGATTCCTTGTTCATGATTAGTTGTTAAAATTTATATATCAAGTATGGGATTTAGAAATGGAAGATTTCAATTTCAACTGGAGTTTCTACCTTGTTCAGTGAGATTTCTTTTGAGAAATGTTACAGGCCCACGAATTACGTCATAACGACTTCCTGTAGTGATGATTCCTATAAAACTCAGTGAGAACCAGTCTCAGAATTCAGGCACGGATCACCCCAGGAAGCTCTGACATCGATGTACCCTTGACTTACTTTGTTGAATTAAGGAATTGTCTGAAGTAGTTGTATGTATCAGAAAAATGTCAAGGAAATTTGTTATATGGATGACGCATGATTCCCACCGTTTATAATTTTGAAGAAATATGACTTCAATAAGAAGTTGTTGAGGCTGAATGTGACATATGATCAACGATTGGTTTTGACTTTTTCTCGATATTAGCACAAAGATAATGGTAACAAACATCCGATGATGATAGCACATCATCAACATTTGTATAGGAAATGATTGAAATCAAAGAATTTTGTTAGAGACCACAAAATCATAGTAAAATCAGTACTTTGTTTTCTTTACAAAGTGAATTGTAATATGATATATTTAAAGAGTCTTATTGCTCTCAGTAAATGCATTGGCGTTTCATCTGATTTCTCATTGAGTAAAGCCGAAGTGGTTGTCACACGAAATCATCATCAGACGTTATTTGGGGTTGGATCGTCTGCGAAAAAAATGCGGGGTCTGCGGGTATTCCAGCTCTCTAGTGGCTTTTGTCATGCAATTTTTTCTTCAAATTACGCCTACCTGTAGACATTTCAATCATAAAACCGGTTCTATGCAATAAATGCATTTGGATGTTAATTTCAAGCAAAACTGATGTGCCTAAGGTTTATCATTCGGTAATGTAGTGTTCACATAAAGTGAGCATCTCAAATATCATTTGATCTGAATCCAGCTCAATCAGTAAATTTAGTAAAAAATGATCTTTAAAATCTATCACATTTCCTTTATATATATGCGTGTACAGTCCTTATGGTATCGATCGTCCTTTGATTATATGAGCTCTAAGGGGATTGAGGAACAATATAAAAACGGTGCCATCATCATCACACGCGGGTATCATTTCTCATGCTTCATTTACTTTGGAGAGCACTCTTAGTAAATCGAAAATATGCATATACAGATCTTATTCTATGATTGATTTTATCAAAATCATAAAAATGACGTGAAACTACTTTGGTATTCAGAGGCGTAGATACCTATATACGCCAGTACATCATGGCGTGCACATCTCGGTCAAAAAGGAAAGAAAAAAAGAAAGGTTAGGTAAACCAACCGTAAACTAAGCAGTTTGTGGCTAAATTTACTAAATACTTAAAAATTGTTGAATGATCAAATTAATTTATTCCAATTCATATTGACTTTTTAAAAATCTAATCGTGGATTCTGTATACAGAAAACCCTAAACCCCAGGAGCTTCTGTAAACCTCGCTTCCTGGGCCCCCGCCAGGACTTTGACTTAAACCCACTGGGCGCTTTAAGGCGACCTCCAGACCTTCTGCTTTTTTTTTTTTTGCTTTTTTTTTTTTTTTTTTTTTTTTTTTTTTGGCGTGCACATAATTTCGTTCTAGCTCCAAATTTGGTAGAAGTCTTCCTGATCTACATCATTGTGCATTTAGTTTTTCTTACAAATGCGCGATTGTAGACGAGAATTTTTTTGAAAATTAGTCAATGTTTGTCCCGCCCCTCAGGTCCTAGGGGTGCAGAAGTCCTAAAATTTACAATTTATGCTCCCTTGTCCCAATGATGCTTCATAACAAAACTGTTAAAATGTTCTATTGTTCACGCATTTAACATCTGACCATTTTGGCCCCACCCTTATACTAAAACCCCTACCCCTGGGATCATCAAATTTACAATTTCTGTAAAGGACCACCTGCTCTTTTCAAATATTCATTTAGTTTTAATTTAGTATCAATAGCACTAAAAAAGTTGGGTTTTTTTAAAAATGTTTTACACATAAATATATATAAAAATATTAATAAGAATGTATAAATAAAGGATATTATTATTATAAACGCTATGTACCACGTTTGGCCCTACCTTAGGATCAGAACCTCTACCCTGGGGATCGAAATTTACAATTTTGGTATAGGCCTTCCTGCTCTATATCACTATGCATTATAGCTTATCTTCCACATGTGCGGTTGTAGAGAAGATTTTTTGAAAATTGGTCAATTTTTGGCAGTGTTTGCCCCGCCCCTCAGGCATCAGGGGTGCAAGAGTCCTGAAATTTACAATGTATGCCCTTTGTTCCAATTATGCTTCATATCAAATGTAAAAGAATTGGTATGGTAGTTATCAAGAAGTTAAAAATTATACGACTTTGGTGATAGTTTTATTTTAGAATGCTTACTTAAAGAAAATAATACATTTTGGAAGGATGTTTTGAATACTTGGCTTTCCTATGTGAAAATTAGACAGAATCCTCCAAATTTAAAAAGCAATTTTCAAAATATTCCAGTGTGGTACAATTCTAATATAAAGATAGCCGGTAAACCAGTTTTTATGAAAGACTGGTATGAGAAAGGAGTTAGAGATTTTTTTGACGATGATTGTAATTTCTTAACCTTAGATAAATTTCAAACCACTTACAATCTCAAAAAAGTATGTGTAATGACATCTAATAGCATTATAACGGTAATTTCAAAATACATTTTAAAAACTTTGTCTATTGTAAGACATTCAACCAAAAGAATTCTTAATCCATGTATGCCAATATTTTTTTAATATGTTTTGTTGCATGATAAATATTCCAAAATCATTTACAATCTTTTGAATGAAAAAGAGGATATCCCAACTTCAATAGGCAAGTGGAAGGCTGAATTAATTCCACATGGAGTAGATGATTTTTCTGTGCAAAGTGTGTTTTTTAAGATTTGTTTCAAAACAAAAACTGATTCTTCAGCTCAATGGCCACCGTTTAAAAATTTACATAGAATCCTTCCTGTTAGTTATTATCTTTTAAAAATTTAAAACATGTGACTGCTGTAGATTTTCTACAAAAAGTGTAGAAACAATGATACATATTTTTATTTCATGTGATATAATCCAAATATTGTGGAGTGAGTTGAGTCTTCATATATACAGAAAGAGTTGGTTTTAATGTGTCCAATATCATATTAGGTGAATTTCCATTGTCTTTCAATATCAAAGTTATTAATTTTATAATCCTACATGTTAAACAATACATATTTACTTGTATAATGCAGAATAAAGAACCAAACCTGGTTGGATTATTATGTCATCTAAGGTTTAAATACCATGTGGAAAAATATGCTGCAATCCAAAAGTTTAAAATGTACAGCTTTGATAAAATGTGGACCAGATGGAAGTTTATTTTTGATTGATTTGTTTTTTACTAGCTACTTTTCACCTGTGTTTGGATGGGGTTCTTTTTTTTGGGGGGGGGGGGGATTTTTTCCCTCTTATTTTTTTTTAGTTTTTTTTTTTTTTTATATATATAATTGTACAGCAAGTAACCACAGATTTAATAATTCTATTAATGAATGAATGAATCAGTTTGAGAGGGTAGTATATGTATGCATATATGTGACAAAAATCGAATAAATTATAAAATTAAAAAAAGTTAAAAATGTTCAATTGTTAACACACGACAACCACTTGAGTTTACTCAGGTGAGCTAATTGAAGGCGTTAGTACGCCTTTCAAAAGGCATTATAATGCGAAGTGGAGAGGCGTCATGACGTTAAAAAACGCTTTGCGCCTTTGAAATTATTATAATGTGAAGTGAAAAGGCGTAATACGGGGGGGGGGGGGGGGGGGGGTATGCAGCCAATATAGAGAACCCCTAGGACTATGGTTTTGCGCCCTTAGTATGGGGAGTTAGTACGCCATCGTTTCGCGTTATTGCGCCTTTCACTCGCGTCATTGCGCTTCATTGCCTTCATTCGCATTATCATGCCTTTCATTCGCGTTATCATGCCTTTCATTCGCGTTATTGCGCCTTTCATTCGCGTTATTGCGCTTAGCCTTCATTCCCGTTACTACGCCTTTCATTCGCGTTATTGCGCCTTTCACTCCCGTTACTACGCCTTTCATTCGCGTTATTGCGCCTTTCATTCGCTTTATTACGCCTCTCATTCGCGTTATAACACGTTATGCATTTTAACGCTTTTGAAATCCGCATTATTACGCCTTTATTGTGCACTGTAACACCTTTGATTCGCATTATTACGCCTTTAGAATTTTTTTAAGTGATCATAATCTGCTTTTGAACATACGGAAACACAATTGTGTGAAATATTATCATCTGAAGAGTTTTAAAAGAAAGCGCAAACGCTTTTCTACGCTTTCTTTTTTTGAATGCCAGTGAGTTATCTCCTGATGGTAATCACGTGAACAATGTAATTTTATGTACTACTTAGAATAATTAAAATTAACCCCAAAATGATTGACAAAATACGAATCAAATATATGACAAGAAAACCCCACATGATATGGTGATACATTCATATGATATTCATTTTGATGATTTTTTTATTTTTACAGTTATTATCCCCTCAGTTGATACAGGCCATAAAGCCCGCGATCGGTGACCAATGGACTCCAGCTGTTGAACAAGCGTGGATCAACTTTTTGTTGTATATCACGGGAATCATGAAGAACGCAATGTTACAAGCAACTTGATTGGATGTGTTTGTGTCTTAAACTTTTTACATACACGTAGTGTTAGTTTACTGTTTGGGCTGTTAAAACTTCTACAAAACAATACTTATTGTATGAATTGTGTGTCTGGAGGGAATATTCATTACAATTATAAAAGCATATTATCATTGTCGATTTATTGTCTATTAAAATCCAATAAAAACCGGTAATAATTAGAATCTTAACCATCATGTAAACCAGGATGTCGTGATGTAATGGAACCACACTATGTTTCTCGGTGCTAAATTATGGCGCCAAAACTCACGGAGCCTGTAAATTAGCGCCATTCCCTATCATTTCGTTTGATTAATGTTTCCCGTTACCCTGAGTTGTATTTGCGTTACACCGTGCACACTAATGAAGAAAGTCGAATCTTCATTATTCAGAATTCAAGATTAAAAGCTTCAGTCCAGGTATCGTTCAGGTGAACGATATATATACATTAAGGTTGGCGTTATATTATGAAATTAAAAGTAATTTCTTCACGCCCACAGATCAGAGCTTTCATCTGTTTCATGGAATTTACACATCTATTTCGTTTACACCGACAGTTTTTCTGACGGATGCACTAAGATAAGCTGACGAAATTCTCGGCTTCCTGTGTTTATAAAACCGTCTCATTAATCCACGTTACAATAAAATCTTGCATGCTGTTTACTAACAGTTATGCTGGAAAGAATAAATTAATGGCTGTAAAATAAGCAGAATACGTCGGGTTCAGAAGGTGTAGGCCTAGACTACACGTCCAGGAACAGTTCTGTTTTCTATTCTAAACTCAATGTTGTGAAGACCATGGTAATCTATATAAACTCTCTGAACGTCAAAAAGAAATGAAAGCGTAGATCAGATAGCAAAAAATTATATAAATGCAAGAACGCCAAGTTAATTTCAGAACCAGAATAGCAGCAGTGACGTCATGATAATGAAACCTTCAATCGTTTTGACAGCCTCCCTAGAATCTTAAAAAAAAAAGAAAAAAAGAAAGTTGGTCATCCCCGGACGTTGTATTTCGAAGTAGCCCGATACATTTAAGAATATTTTCATATGGCCCCTTTTAGAGTTGTCAGAAAATCAAAGTGGATTTAAATCTATAAGATTTTGTAGAAATAAGTTTGCAACAAATTTCATCTTGATGCAGGGTTTTCTTGATGCAGAGTGTTTCATAAGGATGAATCCAAGCCCTTTGAGACACTGCATTGTATTTAAAATTTGAACACACACACACACAGATATATATATATATAGTCTGCTGACTCCGACGATTCTAGTCACCATATGGACTAGATTCCAAGTTAAACATAACAAAAGCATGAATATAAACAACAGCTCCTAGAGTCTCATCGTTCATCCTTCACGGAATGCATAGAATCTCTTAATTAAGCGAAAAGACATACCCCATACTGACTGCAAACGCTGCCAAATGACTAGGTGTGATCTAACATAGGAGCTCTTGTTCTTAGCAAGTTACTAGTAATATTGTTTTAATAAATCTACTAACATCGTCCGATTTTACTATTGTGGTAGTATGCACATCATGATTAAAGATGAGCTGACTTTATGAGATATCTTATGTAGTTTATAAGATGTCTTATATATTTTATGAGATATCTTATAAATTGAAGATATCTCATAGATTATATAAGATGTCTATATAGAGGAATAAATATAAATTTGGCGTGTCATAGAAAATAAGATCAGCCGTGGGTATCCGACGATGCATCTTTCATTTGTGTGGAAACCGCGTCGTATTATCGTTAGTGTAGCCTACACATCTTCTTAATTAAATACATCACTATCTCTAACCATTAGGAATATAAAAGTAGAAGCAAAGCATAACTGCATATAGTGTTTAGCTCTCAATTGATACGATATGCAAGAGCATGTTCTTCGTATGATCAATATTTAAATCGATGTTGTCTACTGACAAATAAGTTGATGTTACACGGGGTTTCAACAGTATCGTTTGATGTCGGCATTTCGCAAATTTTATGGTCGTTATAACGATCTAATTTACAAATACAACCTGTTTGACGCGTTTCATACCAATTGTTAGGCCGTTCTTTACACACTAATTTTGATTACTTATTATTCCATTTACATGATCAAAATATAGGACTCACGGCAGATGTTACCAGTTGATAGGGGATGCTTACTACTCCTTGATAATTTATTCCATATCTGGTATGTCTAGGGATCCGTGTTTGCCTTGCTCTTTAATTTTGTATTCTTTATAACAATTATCAAAATGATTAATGTTTGTTACCTTCACCTTTTCATATATCTGCATATGAATATCCGATTGATCTAACAAATGAAAAAATAAATGGTGCGAGAGGTGGGGAAAATAACGATTTTCATGTCAGATAGAAACTGATGACATCTTTAAAGTATTCAAAATCATTGTATATCCACGGTTAGTATAACAAACCGATATCTTCTGTAAAACTGCCTATTACTTCACAAGACTATAAAAAACCGATATCTTCTGTAAAACTGCCAATTACTTCACAAGGTTATAACAAACCGATATCTTCTGTAAAACGGCCAATTACTTCACAAAGCTATAACAAACCGATATCTTCTGTAAAACTGCCAATTACTTCACAAGGCTATAACAAACCGATATCTTCTATAAAACTGCCAATTACTTCACAAGGCTATAACAAACCGATATCTTCTGTAAAACTGCCAATTACTTCACGAGGCTATAACAAACCGATATCTTCTGTAAAACTGCCAATTACTTCACGAGGCTATAACAAACCGATATCTTCTGTAAAACTGCCAATTACTTCACGAGGCTATAACAAACCGATATCTTCTGTAAAACTGTCAATTACTTCACAAGGCTATAACAAACCGATATCTTCTATAAAACTGCCTATCGTCTTGTTGTCGTTCGTCTATGTTCTTGTTGTCGTTCGTCTATGTTCTTGTTGTCGTTCGTCTATGTTCTTGTTGTCGTTCGTCTATTTTCTTGTTGTCGTTCATCTATCTTCTGGTTGTTGTTCGTCTATGTTCTTGTTGTCGTTCGTCTATCTTCTGGTTGTCGTTCGTCTTCACTTGGATTTGTACTTCCTCTACGAACTGGTATTCTTCTGTAAGGCATCGACCGTGCCATATCTGTTGGCTCACTGTCAGTTACTTAAAACAAGACTTACAGTGTCTGGATATTATTATCAAAATTTTACGTAGTATAAACAAAATACAATGCACTATTGTAGTTTTCCCTGTTTTGCATTAATGAAGTAATGTTTTCAGCTTCATAAACATGTACCTAGTAAGTTTATATGATGCTTCGATAGAAAATTAAGATTGTTTTGAAAGACAGACTTTATCGATTTTACGCAATTTCCCGAAACATAATCATATCACCCATGTTCAAAGGTTCTGCATTTAACATTACAAGTACTCTGCCTATATTATTTAATATATGTATTTATATTTCCAGGGTTTTTTTTTTATGCGAATTTGTATTTGTGAACTACACGCGTATAATTCTTGATATTTAGTATGTTTATTTTAACGACTGAACATTTTCAACAAAAAAGAAAGTAGAATGTAAATATAAGAAATAGATTTCATATTTTTACCTGGGGGTATGACCTATGTCGCTTCACGCCGGCATACTTTTCATGAAGCGCATAGTATGTCCTTTTTTATTATCAAATATTGTCGATGGTAGGAGAATTCATTTAAGAAATTAAATTTCACTTTTGAAAATACATGAGGGCATGAACTGCATCGCTAAACACCAGCATATGAAAAGTGTGTTGGCGTGAAGTGAAACTGTTCATGCCCTCGTGTATTTTCGAAATTTAATTTTTGTATATATTTACATGTTATTTTCTCTTTTTCTCTCGGAATATTCCCAGCAGTTAGAATAGTACTATATCGATCAAGATTCATACGCACATCGTTCTCTTCACGAGGAAATGGCTATCATTTCATTTGGTAACGATATCGAAGGCAAAATCATTGGAAATGAATATATAAAATTGTTACCCAATCTGGCTTCCATAGGACTACACGAGTGCATAATGTAAGTATAAACAACTAAAATAAGCCGACCTAGCTAACTTTTGAAAAGGTATTATCAATCTCGAGAATAAGTAAATCAACTGGTGTTAATTAGCATTAGATGTATTTATCAATGATATTCAGACTGCGGTAATTTTAGAATATTTCACTCGCAGGACTGAGTACAGTTGAATTTCACATAAATAGCTGGTTACGAAACTACTTTGCACCCCATCCCCCTCCTTTCTTTTCTTTTTTAAATTGAGTTCAGAACTTATCAGGGTATATTCTACACTAAAAATTATGACTTATAGTAAGTAGATTTAATATTGTGAGTTAGGAAGATATATATTTAGGTAGTTAAACTGCAATAATAAAAATATGTTTACGGTACACCGTAACGGTCAATTATATACGGAATACAGGTATGTATAATTAAAGATAGATTAAAGGAAAATTCACTCATTAATATACATTTCAGTTCGAAAATTCAACATTTATCTATCTATCTATGAAAAAATATTTTTTGGAATTGGAGAGTAGGATACCATGGTATTTGCCTATGATTTAGTAAAATATTACCCCATCCCTAGATCTTTTAAAAAACTAAATTTCAATTTATTGCATGGTAAGATGTATATCGTTAAAGTTAAATCCGAACACTTTTACAGTTGATGCATTGATCAATACTAAGAAAAGAAGAAGCACTATATATTTATGTGTAGAAATAAATATTGATAAATTTCTCTCTTTGCAAATTTGTACATGTACACTTTGTATACCCCATCTTTCAGATCAGACAGATGATGGCTTCGACACCCAATCCATCGGTTGCTGTGATTGGAGGCGGGGTGTCTGGTTTAGTGTGTGCTATTAGACTTGGCCAACTTGGCTTTTCTAAAGTGACAGTTTTTGACACAGGTGCGTGTATACTTGCAGTGTATATAAGTATTTTCTTACTCGGAAGAATGAACCGTGGAACAATCTTTACATTCACTGTGTGTATTCTGCTATTGAAATCCATGGCTTGTCAAGGCACATTCTGTTTCAAACTAGTTTGATCCGGTTGTTATCAAACTACGAACTTCGCAACCTCCAATTGTTCAAATTTAGAGGCAAATGAAGGTCAGGTGATTTTCAGCTGTCAATAATAACTATTTCTACGTACTTCATAGTACTTGAAAGTATTTATATAAAAAATACAGAAAAATATAGATATAGATAGTAAAAATGAGGGGATGAAGGTCGTAAACATTGCAAAAGAAACTGGCCAAACCCGCAAATTAAATATTATCGTAATGAACTGGCTAATATGTATTGTTGATGTATGGAGTAAACCTGCAATCATGGATAAATTGTGATAAATAGAAGTTTCTGTCCTCTTGTGCTTGATCGCCAAGGCCATAAGTTGGAAATGTAACTCGTGAGATTAAAAATCAAATCCACTCACAAAAACACAAGGTAAAATATATTTATTAGAAATAATGCTCGATATTTTTGTTATGACAGGCAGGCGTGCGGCAGGAGGACGTTGCTCGAGTCGGAAGGTTACGATCAATGGGCGGCTTCACACGTTCGACCACTCATGTCAGTACTTCACTGTCTCGGACAGAAGGTTTGCCAAGATTGTCTCCTTCCTACACAACAAGAACGCAGTTAAAATATGGACAGGAAAGATAGGGCATCTGAAATCCGGAAGGTTCCAGAAGGATCTGAATCTAACACAAGCCTTTATCGGTACGGATGGTATGCAGACCATTTCAGACTGTCTGGCTTTGAATGCCGATATCCAGAGACCAGTCTGGGTTGGAGATGTTTTCTGGGAGGAAGGCAGTCGGAAGTGGAAGGTCGACCGATATGGATTTTATGATTATTTGGTGATAGCGCATAATGGAAAATGTGCGGACAAATTGATGTCGGCTGCTGGTACTCCGGAAGTCCATAGCCTTCTTCGTGTAAGGTTTAATGACGTATTAAACCCACGTGACCAACGGATGCATTTATGTTCTTTATGGGTCCTTCTCGTTGCTTTCGGAACCTCACTTAACTTACAGTATGATGGTGCTCATGTTGATCACGAAGACATATCTTGGATAAGTAATAATACATCTAAATACCACACCAATACAGAAAATCGGTCAACTCAGATGGACACAACGGAGTGTTGGACAATTATAAGCACCAAATCGTTTGGAAAGGCCTTCAAAGTGCCCCAAGAGAACATCCCCCCTCACACTGAAAAGTTGGTCATAGAGAAGTTACTGCTTGCCTTTCGAGCTGCCACACGGAGACAGGAGCTGCCCGCCCCGTGTTATACTAGAGTACAACTTTGGGGAGCGGCTGTTCCAATCAACACCCTGGCCAGTAGGTCAGATTGCGTGTTTGATGCACGTCATCAGTTGGGGGTGTGCGGCGATTGGTTGTCCTCTCCTTGTATACAGGGTGCGGCTATCAGTGGATTATCATTAGCTGATAAAATCCAGCAATTTTGCACGGGTAGGACGCAAAAAAGTTCAAGCAACAATATTCTGCATTATACATGAATACGAGATCGCTATCTTTTCAACAGAGAATTGGTATTCAACATCGATAAACAGTTTATCTGATGTTTTTTAAGTCCTCTTCATTCATAAAACTACAAGCCTTAATACGACTTTGAAAAAAAAAACCCATCGGTTTTGTCGTTTGTTTGCCTCTAGTTAAATAGTTAGGTTGCAAGCACTTGTTCATTAATTTCTTTGCACTTTGATATCTTTTTTTAAAGGATTTAATTAAAGCTTTCATTTTCAATATATACACTTTAGACACAAAGGGAAATCAATGTCAGAGAAAAGAATCCTGTAAATTGCGATTATATGTAATTATAGCAGGTGTGCCGTTTTCGAGTACTAATACAATGCGCACTTTATCTTGGTATTTTATGACGTGTTTCTCATTTCCTTCTGATTTCATTGCAGGACAATCAAAGGTGAACACCAGTTTACAATCGACATTTACGGCTACAGCGACAAGTGCTATCGGAAGCTTTCCAACAGACAAGTCTTTAATATTTTGTCCAAAAAGTTGACGATTTATTCTACAATCATGATTAAAAGCAATAAAAGTATGATTTACCCTCTGTCATTAATATATCAAAGCACATATTCCTCTTGAAAAATGTCTATAAACCGCTGATGGAATTTTGTCCCTAACTGTAATAAATTGTCCAGCCTTGTACTGTTAGTCTTCTGTGGTGTGCTATTATTCTTCTGTAGATCCCTCAAACCGCAAATTTACAGATTTATTTTTTGAAAGATATGTTTCTAACGAAAAAGCTTCGTAAACCAGCTACTAATTCAGATGGCCACCGAGTTAAGGAGGAATAATACATCCTCAATATGGCCAACTTCATTTTGAAAAATATGAATATCAATAATACATGTATACAAATAGCCTAGCTGGGTTTCTCCGTAGGTTTACGTGTCGACTGCTGATCTGTAGGTCACTGGTTCGAGTCCAGCAGGGGTTTACTAAAACTTCATTTTTGAATTATTATTAAGACAAGTTTGAAACTTTTTAAATTCAAAATATCATTGTACATATCCTTGACTTTCCATCCATATCGGATTTCTCTGTTTATTCCTCCTTAAGTTGTTCCCACGGAATACGGTCATTCCATGATCCTGATCACTTCGAAAAGAAAGTCGTCATTACTTTGACGTGATCTGTTCGAGGGTCAATTGTTATTTAGGGCCATATTTAAAGTGCAGATGTTTAGAATAATGATCATTGTGTACTTTAAGCACAATGACCTAGGATCGCACTGTAAATGTCCCCGGTCTCGGATTTCAATGTAACGGATAACTGAACTAACGTACAAAGAAATTAAGAGTATAAATCATTTATTCTCAACAAATTGCACTTCGTTTTGAAATAGGTGGGCTCTGAATAATACAACATACATATATGACATTGTGGAGAAACAATCAAAAACGAATGTTCACAATTCACTATATGTAAATTTAAGATTCCAAAAAAATGTTGATGAGGGGTTTTAAAATATCAATAACTCTGCAATTTGTTTGCACTTTCACATCTACCTCTTGCAATAAAGCCACACAACCGACTGATAGTGTGTTGACTAGTGTACAAGTTTGTGAATTGTAAAACTGCCTTAAATTGTTTTTCTTATCAAAAGATTAATACATTTCAATGTGATGTGAAGTTAATGAAATGGGGAAAAAATATAGAATTTTGGCATGTCCAGCATAAAACAAGTCAAAGTTGCACGATACTCATACCCCAATCTGATTTAAATCAGATCCTTTGATCCGCTCACGTAGATTCGTAGGATCTGATTTTAATCAGTGTTCATGTCCAGTTTGGCGATAGGCAGTCTTCAGTCCGTCAAAGTTTAATGTACCTATATATAAAAATAAAACTGCAACAAATGCTGCCGAGTAACACCTCACAAAGTCTCGGAAATGTCCGCTAATTGTGACAGACAGTAAAACAGCTTATAGAGAAGTGCTGCAGATGAACAATTTTGATTCCTTATAAACGTAATTGGTTATACCCAATAAGTTTTTGATTAGTTTTAAAACTACAGGGAATGAAAATCGCTTCACTGTCAGCATAAAATGATAATCTGTATATTCACTGTAACTGTGTTTTATGGTATTGTCACGGAGTCCTTGAATATTTGTACATAAGGATGCATATTACTATTAAGCAAATTTGGCTTGCAATGTTTGAAAACTGCAGTACATGTATGTATTGATGTAGTTGGACCTCATATAAAACCAAAAAAAATTGAAATTTGCCGGTCATGTTGCTCTAAATCTTCTATAAAATGTACAGTAAAACACACTTATAGCAAAGTGCTGAAAACATACAATTTTGATTCATAATAAATATAATTTGTTATATCCAATAAGTTTATGATATGTTTTAAAACTACAGGGAATGAGAATCACTTCACTGTAAATGTGAATTCATTATAAGTGTGTTTGCTGTAACCATGTTTTACTGTACTTTATATTTTTCATTTAAGCATAGCAAGACAAATTGTTTAACAATACTCTTTCATAACAAACATTTGCAATGATACTCACAACATCCTACAAATAAACATGTCATTTTTAAAATCTAAGCAAATTCCATAGAGAAATAAAAATAGTAAAAACAGAAGACAAGAACTCACTCGCAACCCTGATACACCTACACCCACTCTCTGGTTCTGTGTGAAATCAGAAAACCAGCAAGTACTTGAAAATCATTGAAAAAAAATAGTGCAATAGAGTTTGTATACTCTTCTTCAAGCTTAAAAAAGTCCCAAAAATAAGTCAAATTTGAATGGAGAATATACCTTACATTCCCAGTACACAGTCAATTTCTCCATGATACAATGTACAATATACCTTGCATTCCCAGTACACACAGTCAATTTCTCCATGATACAATGTACAATATACCTTGCATTCCCAGTACACACAGTCAATTTCTCCATGATACAATGTACATGTTAGATCCAGTAACAGTTAGATTTTCTTTCAAGAAAAACTTGAATTTCTCCAAGTGTCTGTCTTGGAAGTTGGAGCAGAATTATAAAATTTTTAAAAAACTTCATTCACATCAATATTTGCTTATTATAAGATTCATAATACATATACAGTTTTGTATACATTGTAAAATTTATTTCAAATACATTTAAAATGATGAAGTAAAATATGAAAGTAGTCCACCTAAACTTGAAATGAATCGGTAATGTGTCATAGTTCTCTGGGCTACACGATTTCTAACACAGAATTTACAGAGAGATTTCAAGTTGGTGGTGGTAGTGGTAGAAGGGGAGATATCAATATAACTATGAAATATATCATTCTTTGTTTCTGAGAACAACAAAGACAACAACAAATTCAAGTAAGACGGAAGCAGGTGAAGATAATATCACAGAAATAAAATTCCTTTTCTAATTGATACACGGTACAATATGAAATACATATTCATTTACATATCCACTTTCTGGTAAAGATGCAGGTCTACATGCCGACTTGAAGGAAGAAATCTCCAAAATTTCTTTTTTTTTGGTGGGAGAGGACAAAATATATGCTTGGAAAAATTTTATGCGAGTTTCAAAAAACATCTGGAAAAATCTCCTGCCTCTACTTCGAAAGACCCTGTACTGTGGTGTTTCAAAAGTGAAGTTAGCATGTGTGAACATGATCCAAGAGAGTAGGTATGTGGCTTGCAATGCAAAAATCACATAAATGTAACTGACAATCTACAGACAATGCAATGTATGTCCAAAAAGTTTGAAGTTTGCCTTTGTCATTCACAGCACATGCAGGAGGTGTGTCTTGTTTTACAGTTACTGTAACCAATGCCAGACTCGGGGCGTTGTTTAGTTGCTAATGCACCACAACCGGTACCGGAACACCAAAATCAGGAATTCTCCAAACTGTGCCAGTCGATGCCTTGGAAAAACGGATGCGATTTAATGTCCTCTGCCCCATTCATGCCATCACCTAGTCGCTCTCGAGGACTGAAGCATAACAGCTGACAAAAAAACAACAACGATAAATCTTTAAGTTGATAGAACCTGTTTCCAATTCCAAATCAGACCAAACTGAATTTGACGCATGTATAATTCAAAATAGTCTTCATAAAAACATGTCGAAACTTTTCAAATCTTCTAAGTAACGTAAATTTTGTGATAAAGAAAAGTCAGACTATTTGACATATTCCTTCCATCTTCTGAACACCATTTAGGCCCTAAATATATTTCAAGTATAAACTCTGGATAAATGTTGACACTTATGTATGCAAGTCAGGTTGAATTTTGGGCAAAATGAAAAAAAAAATGGTTTCTTCTATTTTTACAGTTGCTGTTTTAAAACATGTTCTTTAAATAAAACACAAAGGCCCCAATGTGGCTGTAGAAGGATGACTTTAAAAATGGACTTGACCAATATAAGTTTTGACCCTGATGACTTTTCATTGATGGAAACCTGGACAGTGGCATGAAAAATATATCCACCAATGAATTCTAAATTGTCTTTATCTATTCCTCATGTGTTGCAAAAAAATAAAAATTAGAGTTGTGCCTCCCTGTCATAGTTCACCTTTCAAACTGAACAGACCATTTAATCCCCAGGAGGCAGTTGAACAGACCATTTAATCCCCAGGAGGCAGTTGAACAGACCATTTAATCCCCAGGAGGCAGTTGAACAGACCATTTAATCCCCAGGAGGCAGTTGCACAAAGGTTAGTTAAGTTTAACTGACAGTTAACTTCAAGATAACACTATGTGAAAGTTCAAATTAATGGCAAGTTAACAGTCAGTTAAAGTTAACTAACCTTTGTGCAACTGGGTCCAGGTTAAGAAATCAGATGAAGTGTCAAAGTGAATTACCTAGTCATCAACCTGTATTGGGTACTAATTAGCATGTCCATGTATAAACAAATTGGCACTAAAGACTTCATGGTATCAGGAGTAAATTTTAAAGATTATATATAACAGGACTAAAATCTTATTTTGAGAGAATGAGATTAAATACACCTGAGTCATATTCATGTGTTCAGGGAGGTATATGGAAGAGCAAGACACCCACACCTACCTGTTTGAGAAGGCCCTGTGCCTCCTGTGAGATGTGATCAGGGAAGTAGATAGCAGAGTGAGATGTGATACCACCAGGGTGACAACTTATCAGACTCTAAAAGTAAACAATAGAAAATCAATTCTCCCAAACATAAACCTCTCAAACTTCTCTCTCGATCACAGATTCACACCACACTTTCAACGTAAACCTCTGACATTTGAAATCTTTAATAATGAATAATTACTCTGTACACCTCCTGTTGAAATCTACTCTGTACACCACCAGTTAAAATATCTAACATTAAATTACTCTGTATATCCCCAGTTGAAATCTTTAACATTGAATTACTCTGTATACCACCAGTTGAAATCTTTAACATTGAATTACCCTGTACATCCCCAGTTGATATCTTTAACATTGAATTACTCTGTACACCACCAGTTGACATCTACTCTGTATACCACCAGTTGAAATCTTTAACATTGAATTACTCTGTACATCCCCAGTTAAAATATTTAACATTGAATTACTCTGTACACCACCAGTTGAAATCTTTAACATTGAATTACTCTGTATACCACCAGTTGAAATCTTTAACACTGAATTACTCTGTACACCACCAGTTGAAATCTTTAACAATGAATTACTCTGTACACCACCAGTTGAAATATTTAACAATAAATTACTCTGTATACCACCAGTTGAAATCTTTAACATTAAATTACTCTGTATATCACCAGTTGAAATCATTAACACTGAATTACTCTGTACATCCCCAGTTGAAATCTACTCTGTATACCACCAGCTGAAATCTTTAACATTGAATTACTTTGTACATCCCCAGTTGAAATCTACTCTGTATACCACCAGTTGAAATCTTTAACATTAAATTACTCTGTACACCACCAATTTGAAATCTACTCTGTACACCACCAGTTGAAATCTACTCTGTAATCACCAGTTGAAATCTTTAACATTAAATTACTCTGTACACCACCAGTTGAAATCTTTAACATTAAATTACTCTGTATACCACCAGTTGAAATCTTTAACATTAAATTACTCTGTATACCACCAGTTGAAATCTTTAACATTAAATTACTCTGTATACCACCAGTTGAAATCTTTAACATTAAATTACTCTGTATACCACCAGTTGAAATCTTTAACATTAAATTACTCTGTATACCACCAGTTGAAATCTTTAACATTGAATTACTCTGTACATCCCTAGTTGAAATCTACTCTGTATACCACCAGTTGAAATCTTTAACATTAAATTACTCTGTACACCACCAGTTGAAATCTTTAACATTAAATTACTCTGTATACCACCAGTTGAAATCTTTAACATTAAATTACTCTGTATACCACCAGTTGAAATCTTTAACATTAAATTACTCTGTATACCACCAGTTGAAATCTTTAACATTAAATTACTCTGTATACCACCAGTTGAAATCTTTAACATTGAATTACTCTGTACATCCCTAGTTGAAATCTACTCTGTATACCACCAGTTGAAATCTTTAACTATAAATTACTCTGCATACCACCAGTTAAAAGTTTTAACAGTGAATTTCATTCTGCACACCTTTAACAGTCACTTACCCTGCCCACCACTAGTTCATACATCAGAGCGCCGACACTCCACCAATCACAGCTTTCATTGTATCCACCCACACCCACAACCTCTACAATATTGCACATCAGAAAACGTCAAATCATAGTTGCTCTGAGTATCTCATAAACTTGCAATAGAAATAAACAAGAGGCCAGTAGGCCACATGGAGTTTTTCCACTTAGGCAACAGGTTGAAGTTTCTGTAGAGAATAGGGTGTTGGCTGGGAGGGATTGGGGTCCAGATAGAAATTTTCACTATTGGCAAACTATAGTCTGTTTCAGTCATCAAACATCACAGGCACTATAGACTTTGGTCAGAATAGCATAATATTTAAATATACTTTTTTCATCAATCTACCCTTACCAGCACCACTTGACAATTTGATAAATTGAGCCATTGTGGTTCTTGTGATGATATTTAAAGACTTTAAATATTTTCCAAGCAAAAACTTTTAAACTTTTTTGAAATCATAATGTATTTGCATTTATACTACATGTCAATTCTCTAAATTCCAATAAAGCTTTTGGAAGGTCAAAGCCATATAGTTTCTGTATTATCTCCCCTAGGCCTTTCATTTGTATTAACTTTAGTTCCCAAAACACAAGGATACATTGTGACAAGTTTCATCATAATACGCAATTTCTGAGATACCAGCTCTTTTGTGATGGAGGTACATTCAGTATTCTGTTGAAAGCTTGGGTGGGTACAAGACGTATATATATATATATTATAGATTGGCTACGTAAATAAGAATAAAAGTTATGAAAGCGTAAATTTTGTTTACATCGGCCATTGGTATACAGAAAACTGACCATATCAAGAATAATTTGATTGAATTAGGCCATTAAAAGGGCATTAGCTGTGAAAGTGGTGGCAACCTTCCTTTTTCTCAAACTTTTTCAATTGCATAGGAATATGCATGCATTAATGACTAATAAAAGCATTTATTTTGTATCAAAACAAGAGGAACATAATAAAACTACGTTAGATAGCTGCTTTTAGTGTAAAGAAATACATAGGGAAGAATTATTGTCTTGAAAGCCAGTAATTATTTAATCACCAAAATCACACATTCATGTGCCTACTTTGAGGTTAAAACGTGTTTGAAATAATTTTAAAAGTACTGGTGTTACTAATGAAATATATACAGCTGTAATACATGTATAGAGCAATTTTCATTGAATTCAATTTTTGGTGACAAATGATAACTAATTTAATACCCTTTTAGATTAAAATTATGAAATTATTATTTATTTCCTCTGCTACACGAGTGATACTAATATCAAAGAAAGAAATGATTATCGATTTTTGTTTGAGCTATTTTATTATCAAATACTCATAAACTTCCTGAATTTGCGTTTCCCTGCAGTTTGGATGGTTGCATGACGTCTGCTAATCATCCTTTAGGCAATATATGAACACAGCGACAAGCATTTGTACCCACCATGTGAATACGAAAACATATTTAGTGTCTCGTTGTGCGTACGAGTTCAACAAAGGAAAATAACTATTGGGCAACTCGGAAATTGCGTATTGGTCCTTCTTGACTAGAGGATAGAAATTTAAACTTTTCACACCAGACACATGGATTTAATGGCAGACAGAAGCTGGACTTAACTTGATCAGAAAAGCTTACATGAGCTATAGACTCACACGAGGAGCTTAAATATGGTATCCCTTGTTTACATTACAAAACAAAGGTAAGAAGACAATTCACTTAGTGTACTTCATTCACTGTGAAACAGAGTGGTAAAGTACTTACAACCATATATCAATCACAGTACTAGTTAAAGTTAGTATCAAATAAGGTCACAAGAAATGTTTCTGTCATTTTTTCGGAAACTTTTTTTTATCTTCTTTATATGAAAAGTATTTCCAAAATAGTTTTAAATTATATATTGTAGCAATATTACTAAACTTGTTCATAAGCCTAGTGGTTTGATCACCTAACTAGTAATGCAAAGGTTGAGGGTTCAATCTCTGATCCAACAAATGACTTTCCAGCTCCCCAAATTGGAAGTGCTCCAAATGAAACCTCCTGCCATTAAAGGGACTGGTTCACGTTTTTTGAAAGAAATGTTTATCATTTTTTATGTTAAAAATTAAGAATATGACTCATTTAATGTTGACAACCAAAATTTGGACCGTCTGAATGCAAGGATAAGAGCAGTATCTTAGCTTTGATTCTGTGTTATGTAAACAAAGACTCGAGTCTTTTTATGTAAACAAACAAACCAGTGAAACGTTAATTTTTGTAATTTAAAACATCTTCATTTTGTACAATCACAAATTTTAACTTTTAAATGATACGTTTTACTTAAAGTACACTTGAAATGTGATATATCTAATAAACTTGGATCAATATCCCTTTATTTTGAAAACTTCGTAAACAATAACACACCTCAATCTTTGTTTTCAAAACAAATAATAAACTCTCTATAATGAGCTTCTGTCTTGATGAATAACCTTATTTTTTTTTTTTGTGAAACCTTCTAAACATATTAGACTATAGAGTTTGATCATTTAAAGTGAAAAACAAAATCTGAGGGGAAATCGTGAACCAGTCCCTTTAATGTACTGCATGGCATGGAGGAGAAAGCATGAGCAGGAACATAAACATTATGAACTCTGATAAGCCACATAGGAGAAGTGTTCACAATTTTACACCCTTCACCCCTCAGATCCACTATAACTTTAAGGATAACAATTGGATCCTCCTGTCCCTACAATATGCACATCTACAAATGGCAATGAAGCATTGTACAAAGTTTCAAATCCATCCAATTATAGCCACATAGAAGGAGAAGTGTTCACAATCTATTTTACATCCTCCACCCCTCTTAGATCCACTATAACTTTAAAGGAAATAATTAGATCCTCCTGTCCCACCAATATGCACATCTACAAATGTTAATAAAGCATTGTACAAAGTTTCAAGTCTATCTGATAAGCCATATAGGAGGAAAAGCATTCACAAGATTTTGTGACAAACAGACGGAAGGACAGAAAGTACAAAATCAATACGTCTCCCCCTGAAAGAGGGGAGACATAATAACTTAGTAATGTCCATGTATACAAACTTCTGAAGTACATAAGAGCTGACTTTACATTTTTGATTGCCACAACCAGAATCAATCAAAATATGCAAACTCTAAAGCAGACCTGGTAATACATGTATACCCAAATTTTTATGTTGGGAGTGAATTGTGCTTGGAATGTCATGAAAATGTTTACATTACTGAGAAATGTTGCTTGTGTTCTTAATAACTTTATAACAAAATAAGAGCTTGCAATCTCAATCAAACCTACACACCTGGTGCCACAAAAAGTTCTTCTATGGCCATAGGGTCCAAAGTTGGTTCAACCTGGCTGAGGTTGCAAAAGCAAGTCAGCAGAATATGGCCTCTCTCTCCAAGCAGGATGTTGCCAGGCTTCAAATCCCTGTTTTAACAATCATAAACAATAATATATTTTTTTTAAATTGGTAAGATTCTCGCCTTTCTCTGGATATCATGACATCTCTTTTATAACTCATTCAACAATGGAAATGAAATCCTGAAATGTAACTGAATGAAATACAAAACACTGAGTGTCTTGCAGTATCCATTTTCATCCTTTTGAGTAATACAGACTTTTGCTCATTTATTCTCTGTAGCTGAAACTAATTAAATAGCATGATGATATTATATGACACTTAACTAGAGCTTCCATGCACTCGAGGGGAACATAAAAAGATATGAACTTGTGGAATTAAACATAAACTTCTACTAGTCTATAAAGACCTGTTATTCAGAGAATACAAGGGAAAGGCAAACACTAAAATCTGTACTAACAGTCTTGTGGGATTATTTCATTTCAGTGTTTGCCAGAAGAGTCTATGATGCACCAGTGAACAAAGATAGTCAGCCATAAATTAAACTCTCACAAGGGAATTTGCCACATATCTTGATAAATGATCATTTATAATTTACAGTGAATAATCCAAAGTCTGCTTCCCCGGAGAAGCTGAAGGAATTAATCACACTTTTTATGTACACATTAAATAAATTTAGACTTTCTTTCAAACCTCTTGACAGTTACAGAGCACCATTCCAGAGCTGAGTGCAATCCAAATGTTACATAATATTAAATACAACAGAATTTTAATCATTTCCATATGAAACCACAGCACATTCTTCATTCCCATTTGGTACCCATAACCCTCCTTTTACCCTTCATTTGCAAGTCTTGAGAAAAGAGTACAAATTCATTTCCCATTGACTTCAGTACCACTAATTGATATAGTTTATCAATTTTAAACAAATGACTGCCAACATTTGAAAGTTCATTCCAAGTGCTAATTAAAAATGTTAAAAAAAATCATATAGGGTCAGGTTGGTTTTATAGGTCATGTTTGTACATTTTTACAACACATAGCAATTTGCGGTGTATTACAGCCTTCATTTCAAACACACCCCTACCATGGTAATTTCCTCTGTCATTTCTAGATTTTGTGCAATAATTTTTCATCCCAACAATTAATTTAAACTTTTATAATATTTCTTTCAATTCCAAATATTAATTAATTTCACTTGATATCAGCCAATCACGTAACACCTAAACATTTATGCCTCTGCTCAATCTTGGGTAAACTGCGTCCGTGTTACGTATCCAGGGGTATGGTTCTCTCATTCCTCTTTGAGACTTCAACGCACTTCTATCAATATAGAAGAACTTTCCTGATGTTACAAACAGACTTGCAAACATTTATAAGACCCTGAACCTTGCAAACTTTTATAAGACCCTGAACCTTTCCAGGAATTCTTTCGTTGGATGACAATCTCTGTTCTAGCTACTAGAGTTAGGTTTTATTCATGGGATTTTTCAAATTTTAAGTAAATTCCTGGGAATGTAAAATTGTGTTCTCACGTATTGTCGGAAACTTTTGGGAAGTTCTCTTTTCTCTTATCCTTAACAATGGGATGGTTTTCCTGATAAATTATGTTGCTGAATTTCCTGATTCACAGTACATCAACAAAACACCTTTCCAGACTCAATGACCAGAAAATACAGAAGTTTTCTTAAAAATTTCTGGCTTCGTGTGATAAAAATGTTCATTTGACTGCTTCCTAATTATCTATTTTTCTAAGTACAAATGTCCCTAAAAAATCAGAAACGTGAATCCCTGATTACTAATAGTGAACCCCTGATTACTGATAATTTAGTTTGGTTCAGTGGTTATGGAGACTGGAAAAGTACTTTAGAATATGAAATTTTTGTATCAGACATAGGACAAAATGATTTATCAGTATAGATTTTTTAAAAGAGCTTTATTAAATAATATTCATGTTATCAGTAAAGGTTAGGAGAGCAGTAAATAAGTTATCAGTAATGGTTATGAGAAATAATTTATCAGTGAAGGTTACAAGAGCTGTAAATAATCTATCAGTAAAGCTTGCGAGAACTGTAAGAATTTATCAGTAATGGTTACTATAAATAATGTTACCTGCATATGATTCCCTCTGAATGAAGCCTAGAAATCCCTATCACAATCTCGGCCATCCATTGTTTGATGCAGGCCTCCGGGATATGAACCTGTTCGATTTTACTGGCAGCCTCATCAAGTTCCTGGAACACATCTGACACGGTTCTCTGTCGAGACCTCGGTGGAGACGTCAACTCATGCTCCATGGACGCTGAACGACACAACTCGGTGGAATTTAATCTCTTCAGAGGTAACTTGGCTACAGAAATGTTTTTCTTCTTTTCAGCATTTTCAGTCAGAGTTGATGATCTTGAAGATTTCCTACTCTGACTTTCTGTGAGATCTTTGGAGATTTCCTCCGTTGGAGAATTGACTAGAGTGTCTTTCCTATCACAGACGGATTCTTCGGTTGGGTTGACATTTTTAACAATATGGCACTTGTGTGGGTCTACACTGGATCCTGAAGAACTTGTTTCCTCTTTGTTACAGTGAATATCATAAATGCTGATTTCATTTGAGTCACTGTCATCTACTACTGTCTCACTGCTGTTACCGGATTTTATAACCACTTCACCACTACTCTCAGTATTGTGAACAGCTTTCTCAGTGTCACCTGAATCTTCAGCATCAGACCGAGATAAGGTCCTTTCTACAGATTTAATCAGATTCATAGAACTCTGTACAATAGACTCAGCATCCTCGGGAAGTCTCTCATCACCAAACACATTGTCCGAGTCAGTTCTAGGAATAGAATGTGAGGGAGATAACTCACTCTCCTCCAAAATTGTGGTTACTTGATCTGACACAAAACTGTTCAGTCGACTGTGATCATCCGTGCTGTCAAAGCTGTTAATGCTGAAATTCTCCAAGTGTGTTGTATTACTCTTTAAAAGCTCCTGAAAAGTGGAGTCTCTCTGATCGAACGAGTTATTTCTACACTCTGATATATCACTCTCATTGAAATTTTCTTCAGACGATATGCTCTCAAACCTACTATAATCAGGTTTCTTTGTTGATGTTTGAACACTAGTTTCATCTTTATCATTTGAGTATCGAACACTAATGTGTTTCATCTCTTCAGTTGTAAATTCTAAATTTGAATTTCCTGTTCCTTGTAGAATTTTGGACACACCTGTCTGACATTCGGTAGCCTTGTTAGACCCACTCCAGTCTGGGTTTGTATTATCATGTTCATGTAACTTTACACCCGAGTATACATTTCCCTCTTGGACCTGAGAGTTGTTTACATCCCCGAAATGTTTAGATCCCTGCCTACATGCGAGATAAGAGCCTATGTAATTCCACAATTTGCCTCCCGTTGCATGCTGTAAAAGCAGATAAATGGCGTACTCCGTCTCGTAAAACTTGTGCAGGTGAACAATGTACTGACAGCTCGTTGGGAAAACAGTCCTGGATTTCTTATTGCTGGAGCTGGGCTTGTGTACAACCTTGTAATTAGACCATACCAGAGATTCAGATAAACTGAAAAATTACCTTGATTTTTCCTTTATAATGTTACTATACATGAATCATTATAGAAGATACAAAATTATTCCTTTAAAAAGAACTATCTAAGTGTAACTGGATCAAAAATCTGAACAATGACATACGTTGTCATTTCAGTGTACTTTTTACCTTGATAATGTAAGTTTCATCATTTGTTTTATCCATCACCAGTAACACCTTGTCAATGGTACCTAACACTTTATAATTCTTCATTTCAGCCAGTGATCCTTTTAACATGGCAATTCCTGGGTCAAGGTCCATTGAGAGTGGTATCTTACTATTCTCCTTAACACAAAAACCTCATATAAGCAAACTCATATCACTGCATTTACATTTTACCATTATGAATATAAAATTTAATGCATTTAATGATTATTTTGCATGCATGAATTTTTGGATATTATACAGAATACAGTATTCCATGGAACACATGTTAACACTTGGCAGGTGCTTTTTATAGGTTCCACGTAACACGTGTTTCACCTGCAGGTGTTTCAAAAGTTCCACGTAACACATATTTCACCTGCAAATGCTTTAAAAGTTCCACGTAACACATATTTCACCTGCAAATGCTTTAAAAGTTCCACGTAACACATATTTCACCTGCAGGTGCTTTAAAAGATCCATGGAACACATCCAACACCTGCAGGTGCAATAATGGGTCCATGGAACACATTTGTAACTTGGAGGTGCTTCAATGGTTCTATAAAATATATAAGTGTCATGCAGGTACTTCAATATTCCCTAGGAACATACTTGTCAGTGTTTTAATGGTTCTA
>NC_079168.1:77095439-77112939 GCF_947568905.1 Ostrea edulis
GTAGAGTCCACCTCCCCAGTATCTGTATCATCAGTGTCTTCATACGAGTTCAGGCTGATATTGTCTGGGGCCTGAGGAAAGTTCCACACACCATTCAATTCCTCTTCTCCGTTCCTAAAAGTGAAGTCTTCAATTAGTACAAACAGTAAAACACGCTTGTAATGAACACACTTATAACGTGAAAATAATAAAAAATTTATAGGATATATAACGGAGTTTGGTTATAACAAAATCGTTTTCCACTGGCCCTAGAGATTTGCTATAACCGTGTTTTACAGTACATGTAAGTAAGGAGAGAAAGCCAATTTTGAAACAGAAGTACCACGCTTTATAATTAATCACATAAGCTAAAAGGATGTAACGACAGTCTGTACTTTCTGTGTCAAACTTACTGCTCTGATTTGTCAGTAAGTCGCTCATTGGAACCAGGACTGTCCACCTCATCCTTACAGAGTGGTCCAGTTAATGTTGCCTTATCATCTGACCTCTCTCTTCTGTCTTCCGTCAGAATGTCGAGCTTGGACGGTTTCAGAACTTCTCCCGAAGTTCCTATCTTAATCTCACTAGCAGCCTTGAAAAAAACATAGTAATGATGTACAATGTGTTTTATGACAACATTACTTATTGGATTTAAACACCAACAAAAATCTAAATTAGATGTGTCTTTTAAAAAAAGAGATGTCCATTGTATGGTGAGATTTTCTAAGAAAAAGCAAGACTAAACTTTCACCGAGACTAGTATTGCCACATAATAGCATGACCACACCAACATTTACCACATCTGAATGTGTCCTAAATACTTCCTCTAATGTGTATGTAATCATGGTGCAAAGTGTGAGCAGTGTTGAATGATAAAGGTTGCATTTAAAGATCACACAAATTTAGTAACTTCAATACATGTGTAAACACTTCGCCACAAGTTATGACCCTTGTCCACCATCATGTGGCAAAAAAACCTTAACTCCCTACTTTAGACTTGTAATTTTCTGATCTGTGCAGCTTTAACATTTATTATTTTTTTCATCAATTGCAGTCAACTACAATAATGTGCCAGGGTGGGGTAACCCATAAATGTGTATGAAACCTCATAAATAACTACAATTCTTATATTTGGTACTCAGTTGGAAGGGTTAAGAAGGAAAACTTGGCTATTCACTGATTGGCCTTTGGCTGACCCCACAAAGGGATAATTCAAATTACTGATCACTGATTGATAAGTGTATAGCATGCCCCCCCCCCCCAAAAAAAAAAGATTTAAATCAAAACAATTAAAGATAAATCTGTTATTTAAAAAAAAAAAAAGCTAAATTGTTCATATTCTAAAATTAGTGATGCTGATCAGGCATGTTTGAAATAAGCGATGAACATCTCCAAATGATCACTGTGCAAAATATGAATGTCATTGAATGAAAACTAATGTATTATAGGTAACCCTCTACAGCATACAATGACAAAGAAACAAATGATACAATGTGAGTGCAATCAGTTACAAACAAAACACAAACCAGGTGCCCTAGGTATGGACAGAGTCTAGAGTCTCCTACACCTGCTCTCACCACTAACGACAAGCAGTGACAGAAAGATCGAAGACACAAGTTTCTACCATAGTATATGTACACTCGGTTATATACACAACAATTAGCAAAGAGGAAGAGGATTCAATACAGTTGTCACTCAGAAACTTGAAAAAACTTTAAAAGACAAATTAATTCCGCTTTATCACCTTTATGAATATTTTGAAATCGTTGGAATTAAACAGATAATGATGACTTCCTATGAACTGCAGCAGTTTCAGGGCACTCCCTCGTCTCTCTTCAATGACTGCTTCATCAAACCTCCCTACATGGAATAAATAATTAAATGTACATGAGACTTATATCAAACTTAAAGGTAAATTTTTCAATCATTTTGTTTTATTTAACATTCTAAAATCTCTTTAGTAATTGTTATTGAAATTTACCAATAAATGCATTTCACTTTTTTAAAAAGAATATTGGTATCTGGTTAATATCAAAATATCTTACCAAACAGCAATGGCTTTGCAAACTTTGGGAATTCATCTTTTCTGTGCAGAGCTTTGTGCAAAGACAACATAGACTTGTAAAGCTGTTTGAAGTCATTGTATCTTTTCCATGTCACAACCTGAAAGCAGTATCATACCATGAAGACAATGATACCAATCAAAGAAAATTTCCTGCCATTTGTAGCTCTAGGTTTTGAAATACACATGGTCATTGGTATATCCTTGCATAATCACGGTGGTGAAGAAAGACAGTGTTTTTTTCCTTGATGGAGTCAGTCTAGTCTTACAACAAGTTAATACCCCTGATGAATATCCCTATATACGAGGGCGAGTCAATAAGTAACCAGCTTATCCCATTTCCAATTGACCAAGATGGTCACGATTTTCATGCCTTGTTTCAATACATGTTTTATTACCTGGGTACAAAATTGCACGCGTATATTGAATGTCAAACATGGCTAGTGATGCAAAGGCATATTTTTCATCTTAAGTTGAGTACTGTACTGTGCTATAATTCGGTACTTGTATTTAAAAGGTAAAACAGGCAAGGAAATACACATCGAGTTAGCCGATGTTTACGGGTCTTCTGCACCATCTCATGCTCAGGTTAAATTCTGGGTAGGGGAATTGAAACGCGGTATCTAGAACATCTTTAGAAGAAAAAGCCAGGTCTGGACACCCACTGGATGCCACAGACGAAGAAATGTGTTAGAAAGTTTGGGATCTGGTATACTCTGATAGGCGAATTCAGGTGGAAGAAATAGCGCAGGCATAGGCATTTCACATGGTAGCGTTTCAACAATCTTACATGATTGTTTAGGTATGCACAAGCTAACAGCCCTTTGGGTCCCCTAATCCCTTAACGATAAGCAAATGGCAACCAGAGCATCAGCACGAAGTGCCTTGTTGAAGCGTTTTAGGTCAAAAGATGATTTTCTTTTGCATCTGGTGACTGTAGATGAGACTTGGGTTCATTATTATGAGCCAGAGAATAAAGCTCAGAGTCGTCAGTGGGTAGGGATTGGGTCCCTGAGGCCAAAGAAGTTCAAGATGTAACCATCCACTGGCAAGGTGATGGCCACAGTATTTTGGGATGCAAAAGGCATTATTATGTTGGACTTTTTACCCAAGAGAAGTACGATAACTGGAGTGTACTATGCAAACTTGCTAGACCATTTTTTCATCCGTGAAAAATGCTGAGGTAAACTATTTAAAGATGTTTTGCTGCAACAGGACAACGTGAGAGTCCACACTTGAAAAGTTGCAATGGGTGCTGTAGAGCAAAACGGGTATGAATTAATACCACATCCTGCCTATTCACTTGACCTAGCTCCTAGCGACTTCTTCCTATTCCCAAACTTGAAAAAGGATATCCGTGGATGTCATTTCCGGTCTGATGAAGAAGTCCTAACAGCAGTTGAGGAGTGGGTCAATGGAGAGGATCCTGATTTTTTCAGTTCTGGGCCGATGGTACTTGAACACCGTTTGTCTCAGTGCATCACACTAAAGGTCAATTACCGTATATACTTGCCTATAAGTCGGATTTTTGGGAGTAAATTTTTGGTCCAAAACTCTATGTCAGACTTATAGGCGCGTCCTAAGAAGATTGGTATTTTTCTGGGCGGCGTAATGTAGTGTTTTTTTAAAACAAGTCCGACGATTATCATGGACTACCACACAAATGATTATTGTACACAAATATCTAGACATATTGCATTGTTTATGTATTTTAAAATTATGTATAAAGTACAAGTATTTACATATTTTTATCTTGATAAAAATTAACATACCGGTAACTAATACTATCGTTTATCGGTAAAATTGAATTACGAACCCGATTTGATATTGAAATATTCATATGTATACCGGCTGAAATATATTTCATAAAAGATTGAATATTGTTAACAGATAATTTAGATCATCATTCTTGACTCTTAAAAACTCTATTGTTGATACATTGAATCATACTGGAACCCCACAATAACCACCAGGTGTGTGCCACTAAGTAAACATGGTGTCAGGTACTGGTAATTAGGAAATCATAATTGGGTAAGTAAACAAGGGACCATTGTCCATAATAGATCAAGGGGTGCGTTTAAACTCCAAACAGATATGGCTTGGATATTGAGCTCCTCATAATTATTAATTTCTCAAAATATTTTTTGAAACATAGGTAAAAACACTAGAGCATTGACTTGAAATAGTCAACCGATTCTGACAAAAATTTGTACCGACTTATAAGCGAGTCAATGACAAATTCCTACAAAATAACCTTAAAAAATACAACCGACTTATGGGCGGACCGACTTATAGGCGAGTATATACGGTACATTGATAAAGAAGAGGTGATCTCAACAGGAAATAAGTTAAGCTGGTTACTTATTGACTCACCCTCATATATCACATTATCTGAAGTTAAACTTACCTCAGTTAAACTTTCTGGTGATCTGATGACAAAAACCTAAATGATAAAATGTAAAAAGTTTAGATCTGATGCACAGAGACATTTTTACAAGTTACATTGATACCTGGAAGTGACGAAGATAGGGAAATAATGGAGGTAACAGCAGATAGATAAAGGTGGTGGTATCAATGAAACATAAATGATTAATTCAATATATATTGATTAATTCATTATCATGCAATTTCTCATATCAGCTCCTATCAGACAGCATTGCCTTGAATGCTTATATGAATACAGTGTAATAAATAAGTAAATCCAAAAAGTCCAAAAAGACAACAAAAATTTATGAAAAAATATTATTTCTGTTTATGTCTATGACAATCAGTATACATGTTAAAATGACTGTACTACTTGTAGAAATTGTTTAAATAGACTATTAAATTACATTAGGCAATAGCTACATGTATTGTAGTATAGCTAAATATATCGAGGGTTTTCAGAAACAGGTTATAGGCCTAACTTAAAATTACCTGTGTATTTTGATACTACGCATGAGTACCGGTCATCCCAGTCAATCAATTGTAACACGGACCCCGGCCAGAGACGACGTTCTCCGTCTCCAAGTCCTACAACTCTATACTAGGTACGGTGAGTACCTTAGGATTATCCTAAGCACCTAACTGCACCGTGCACTACAGTATCATTATTCATTCCACTTTGACAAATATATATGTATACATTTGATTGATACTTTTGTGAAAAGAAAGACATTAAAAAGGATAAAAAAGGCAACTGAATATCGGATTTCATAACATCTAGATGACGATGTCAAAATTTATTGGATGTTGAGTATACATGTTCAATGACAATGGCTCATTGATGACTATATTGGGGGTCTTTCCAACATTTTTATGTTGATTTCAGTTGTTAAGAAGAATTGAAAAAGTTATAACTTTTGGATAATAAGAAATGGAAAAAATCCAAATAGCATCTATAAAATACTGGTTTCAACTTATGGTGACATAGATTGAGTAGTTAGGGGTGTATCTATGTGATGCATGTAGCCCAGTTTTTAAGTGTAGATTAGGCACCATCACAATTTATGATAGTATGATCCAATTGTTGATTGTGTTGAAGATTCAAAGCAAATCCCGATTATGCATAGAATACAAAAGGGGGTAAAACGAACAAAAGAGAACCATCCTAACGCATGCTAGGTTTAACCAGAGACATTTTTGACAAAACGGACAATCATGTCACCTGACACATACATGCTAGCGGGCAGTAGCGACAGTCATATTTACGTCAATTATCCACTGAACTCTGAATACACAACATAGATACTAACCCTACATGTTACTTTGTATATTGTGAAGCCGTTGGGATGTAAAGTTGGGTCTGATACGTCGAAAGACCATATTTTTTCCTTGGAGTTTGCACTAGTTCTGCCTGCCATCGTCCATCATTTTTGCGATTGTCGAAAAATGTTGACATCAAAAGCAATTATTTTATTTCATTTTAAAAAATTCATTCAAGAGAATGTAAGACATGAAAGCATATAATGGAACACATAGTAATTTTTACTAATAATTTTAAAACTTTTCCAGTTGTCGTAAATGTATAAGTCAATTTCCGGCAGTTAGTCATTTACTGTTTTTACCATGTTGAAGAGTTGCTACCTGTGCAAATAATAGAAGACTGACAAAAATGGGGCTGTTAACAATTTTGAAGAAGATGAAGCAGAAAGAGAAGGAAGTTCGATTACTTATGTTGTATCCTTTTCTTGTCGCAATACGAGAGTACACAATGCATGAATGAGAAAAGAGTTTATTTTTCTCACTCATTCATAAGAACCTAGGCCTAGATAGTAGATCGTTCTAATTAAGCATGTGGAAAATACGGTAGGCCTAGTTTAGCAGCTTCTATATTTGCATTGAAATTTCTTATTTTGTTTTAAGATTGGTTTCGGACAATCATTTAATGAATCTACATTTATCACATAGAAATTTGAGAAAACCAGCAACAAATATTTTGCAATTTAAAAATTTATGATACCAAAAATTTTATGTGGATTCTGACATGTGAAAGTACTGAGATGCTGTACTAACATGTATGAGAATTTAGACACTTAACATGTCACGGTTGAATGTGCTTTGTAATAAGTGGGTATGCTTTACACTGCCTTGAAACTAACTTTTTATGTCACCAGTCCAGCCGGACTGATAGGGTATAATTTCAACCAGTCCGCAGAAAAATTTACCAGTCCACCAGAGTTTTTCTGAAATAAATAAACACATTTCGTTCATGTTACTAAGATAAAATAATGGAATTTAACTTGATATGCCTCAGACAATATAGTAACACTTAATGTGAGATTTATATTTACTAATCTGGTTCATCTGATATCTAGAGAGGAATGCCAAATAGGTGTTTAAGATTCCAAAGTATGATTTCCAAAATGACGTTTTAGAAAATGACCAGTCCTACCGGACTGACTAAAACAAATGTCAGTCAGTCCACGGCTTGAAACTAGCTTTTTATGTCACCAGTCCAGCCGGACTGATGGGATATAATTTCAACCAGTCCGCAGAAAAATTTACCAGTCCAACAGAGTTTTCCGGAAATGATTAATAAACATATTTCGTTAATGTTATTAAAATGAAATCTAACTCATTATGCCTCAGACAATATTGTAACACTTAAATGTGGGATTTATATTTACGAATCAGATTCGTCTGATGTGTGTATAAAATTTCATAAGTATGTTTTCTAAAATGATGCTTTTGAAAATTAACCAGTCCCATCAGACTGACTATAAAAACAAATATATGTCAGTCCGCCAGACTTTCAACCAGTCACAGACTGATGGGCATATGTTAATTTCGAGCCCTGCAGTCCTCCACACTTTTAACCAGTCACAGACTGACGGGCATATGTTAATTTCGAGCCCTGCTTTAGCACAATCTTCACTATTCTATTGAACAGCTTACTAGATCATTTTGTTGTCCGTCAATGTCATTTCTGTGGTATTAATTCTGCCATGCTTCTATTTGGGCCTTTGTTTGTTATCTATCAAAGCATGTATTTTTGAGATTGAAAATTTAAGAAAAATTTTTGAAGATACACTGTATACTTCTTTTTCTTTAACAATACAAAGAGGTTTAGATAATGCTGGAAAAACCACAATTTTAAAGAAGTTTAATGGAGAAGATATCGACAGTATATCACCAACCTTGGGATTTAATATAAAAACATTAGAACATAGAGGGTGAGTTGACATATTAAAAAACTTGTCTTTAGTTTCACTTCTCCCTTTCGGCAAAGTTGGAGAGAATACATGTTTGTTAATCAGTCATTGTAATAAACCACTTGCCTGATGACCCTTTGTACCAGCTTTTTGTAAGGCTAGTAAAATTAAATTGCCCTAATGTCATTATTTATCTTGCTTGGAAAAAAATGCATATGGGCTAAATCTTTGAAAAAATTGTCACAAAGATTGATTAATGATGCTGCCATTATGGCAAGGACAAAAGACTGCAGATTTCTTTATCTGCCAGTTCATTACCTACAATAGGATTTCACAATCTCAAAGGTTGCATGTTCTCAAGTGTATAGACAGATGTCACCTCCATATATTATGTAGTTTTGTTCACGAGACCTATGTAAAAGAAATCCAACATGATATTTCGATATAATAAAAAATGACTGGCAGCCACTTGACTTTCATCTCCATGGAACATGACAAGTAAATTGAAACAACTACTTGAGGTAAACGAAATATCCTCCATGAATGCAAAGCTGAACAGTCAAATTTCCTCTCTCCTCTGTGTGCCTTGCTGCAATCACTACTGATGAACCCCATAATCCACATCATTTACAGAGATCAATTTACAACATTCCTTATAATTTTTCTAATATACTATTTTTAAAGATAGATGTTAACACATTAAGTCAAATTTTTTGTGTGTAGGTTTAAATTGAACATTTGGGATGTTGGTGGCCAGAAATCACTTCGTTCTTACTGGAGGAATTATTTTGAGAGTACAGATGGCTTGATTTGGGTTGTGGACTGTGCCGACAGGATGCGTCTACAGGATTGTAAACAAGAACTGCAGTCTTTGTTGGTAGAGGAGGTAGGTTTAAAACAAGTAATACATTGGTGGCATTAAAATCGCTCATGCACCTAAAATTTATTCATCTATTTTCTTTAAAGCTTAATGGGGATGGAGATGATTCCTAGTATATACTGTATAATTCTCTCTTTTTAACACAACTGTGTGAAACTGTCAGGATGTGTAGAAAGGCAAAAATAACCCTGTATACAGTAACAATACTTTTTTGGCTTACAACTCTGTAGCTCATTTGATATTTATGCCCCCCTTTGAAAAAGAGGGGGCATATTGTTTTGCACCTGTCCGTCAGTTGGTCGGTCTGTCTGTCGGTCGGTCTGTAGACCATGTGTTGTCCACTCAATATCTTGAGAACCATTCACTTGATGATAATGATATTTCATATGTGGGTTAGTTATGAGTAGAAGAGGATCCCTATTGTTTTTCAGGTCCAAAGGTCAAGGGTCAATCTACTCTGGACATAGGAATATAATGTCCGCTCAATATCTTGAGAACCCTTTGCTTGAAAGACATCAAATTTGGCACACTGGTACATCCTAAGGAGTAGATGACCCCTATTGATTTTGAGGTCATATGATCAAAGGTCAAGGGTCAAACTTGACAAGGGAATGTACTGTCTGCTCAGTATCTTGAGAACCCTTTTCTTGACAGACATCAAACTTGGTACACTGATACGTCTTTAGGAGAAGACGACCGCTATTGATTTTGAGGTCACATGTTTAAAGGTCAAGGGTCAAACTGGACATAGGAATATACTGTCCATTCAATATCTTGAGAACCCTTTGCTTGACAGACATCAAACGTGGTACACTGGTACGTCTTCAGGAGTAGACGACCCCTATTGATTTTGAGGACGCGTGGTCAAAGGTCAAGGGTTAAACTGGACATTGGAATATTCTGTCTGCTCCATATCTTGAGAACCCTTTGCTTGACAGACATAAAACTTGGTACACTGGTACATCTTCAGGAGAAGATGACTACTAATTATTTTAAGGTCACATGGTCAAAAGTCAAGGGTCAAATTGGACATACGAATATACTGTCCATTCAATATCTTGAGAACCCTTTGCTTGACAGACATCAAACTTGGTACACTGGTACATCTTCAGGAGTTGATGACACCTATTGATTTTTAGGTCACATGATCAATCCACTCTTGACATAGAAAGATATTGTCTGCTCAATATTTTGAATTGATGATACTACTCTCAATTAAATGATGTGTGTGTGTATAACCCTTTTCAATTTTGCACCATGGGGGGCATATGTGTTTTACAAACATCTCATGAAACACTTTTGTTTCAGAGGTTAGCCGGAGCGACATTGCTGGTGTTTGCAAATAAACAAGACTTGCCTGGGGCATTGCCTGCAGAGAAAATCAGAGAGGTATTTGTATACATGTATCAAGATGAAAGAATTACTGTAGATTGACTAATTAATTTGATTTGGCCATTTAATATTCGTATCAAATCAGGGAGGAATCATTAATTTACTATTCATGGTAAAAATTTTGCATATCCCTCCATTTTCTCTCAAATGGCTAAAAGTTCCATTATTCGAAGCTGTTGAGTTTCAGAAAGTATGGGCCACATTTTTCAGCCACGATAAAACTAATGATGTAAGGAATCATGTCTCAGGGAGGCCAGTCTGATTAAAATCAGATCCTTTGATCTGCTTTGAATCACAGATCGCTACACAAGGAGCAATCTACAGTGCTACAATCTCATCGTCGGAACCCTCAGGTTTTCTCTCCGTTACACAGAATTCAATGTACCAGAGAGAAAGCCCGTCCATGGATTCTGACGATGACAATTTCCAAGACAATCATAAAACATCTCTAACTTTATCCTATTTAAAAACAGGAATCAGTTTAAGGGGAAAATAAATTTTTAAGTTCACAATATCCCCAGTATGGATACTACTGAATTTTCAGATAAGAATGTTGAAAATTGAAGGCAAGAAATGGTTTGGCCTAATATTATGCCTAGTCCTTTGCAAAATGTCAAATAAATAGGATTTTATCAATAACATACCACTTTTTTTATTTTTCAGCTGTTAGACTTAGACAGCATCAAGACACATCACTGGCTGATTTTGGGCTGTAGTGCTGTAACAGGAGAAAATCTACTAAAGGGAATTGACTGGGTTATTGATGACATTGCTTCAAGGATATTTACCATGGACTAGCTCATGTTTACCCAGTAATAATGAATGTTAATATCCCTACAGTTCTTACTTAATGTTCACAAGGCTTCTGTGAGAGGGAGACATTTTCAATTGAGAGAGCCAAAGCTTTTGTAGTTGTGCAACTCTAGTCGGCCTTATTAGATACATTCAAACTTCCACATTTCTACATAAAATAAAGCATAGTATTGTAATTTTCATTTCCCAATGATATGATGACCAGTGTCTTTGGTTGCATTATCACCAAGAACTATGTGTGCTTTATGACCTTATCAATTTTGGGAGTCAGAAATCTGCCCTTGTACCAGAATTTCTGCTTCATTAATGTCTGAATAAAATGGAAATAAACTTTTATTTTATTTATGGAATCTATGGCACCCATGAAAGGGACATTAGCTGTCAAAATATTTTCTAATTGTTACCAAAATGGCTAAAAAAGCTTTACAGTACAGACTTATCAAATTTCATACAATCTTTTAATGTAATTTTGACATTAGAATTATTTATTTATTTAGAAACAATGGCTGAAACATTGTATGGAAGTAAATAATTCAGAAATTTTACATAATTTTCCTGAAATTTGATTTTGAGTTGCTTTCTTTTCACTCTCAGATTTATTTTTCTTCATTATTTAATGCATTCCAGCATTTTAATCATGGTTTACAATTTAAAAGTTTGTATGTCCTAGTGGACAGCTAATGTCCCTTTATAAGTGGGTGAAAAACTTAATTGAGATCAAACATTTATCACATATAAAACAGTGCAAGATGTCAGCAGCAAGATTGTTATAAAATATGGAGTCGCATATTACATTCATCTAATAATGCGGAATCATTTAAATTCGTGGTGTCCAATTTTCATGGATTGTGGAAATGTTACAGTTTTTAGCTCACCTGATCATCCGTATTCCAGCGTCCATCCGTCTGTCCACAGGAGTTTGAAATTTTATCAATAAAGTCAATAAAATTCACATGATTGACCATGCCATGAGCTATGCGTTAGCATAGCGAACGCATAGCTCATGGCTTAAATTGGTCAATCAAATGAATTTTATTGACTTTATTGATAAAATTTCAAATTCCTGTGGTTTGTCTGTCTGTAAACTTTTATCATTTTTGACCTCTTCTCAAAAACCACTGAGCCAATTTCAACCACAGTTGGCACAAAGCATCCTTAGGTAAAGAGAATTCTAAATTGTTAAAATAAAGGGCCAGGCCACATCCTAAGGGGAGATAATCAAGAAAAGGTAAAAATAGAGTAGGGTCAAGAACCACTGAGCCAGAAAAGCTGAGATTTATATGAAAGCTTCCTGATATAGTGCAAATTCTAAATTGTTAAAATCCTGGCCCCTGGGGGTCGGATGGGGCCACAATAAGGGATCAAAGTTTTACATACAAATATATAGGGACAATCTTTAAAAAGCTTCTTCTCAAGAACCACTGAGCCAGAAAAGCTGAGATTTATATGAAAGCTTCCTGATATAGTGCAGATTCTAAATTGTTAAAATCCTGGCCCCCGGGGGTCGGATGGGGCCACAATAGGGGATCAAAGTTTCACATACAAATATATAGGAAAAATCTTTAAAAAGCTTCTTCTCAAGAACCACTGAGCCAGAAAAGCTGAGATTTATATGAAAGCTTCCTGATATAGTGCAAATTCTAAATTGTTAAAATCCTGGCCCCCGGGGGGTCGAATGGGGCCACAATAGGGGATCAAAGTTTTACATACAAATATATAGGGACAATCTTTAAAAATCTTCTTCTCAAGAACCACTGAGCCAGAAAAACTGAGATTTACATGAAAGCTATCTGATATAGTGCAGATTCAAGTTTGTTAAAATGATGGCCCCTGGGGGTAGGATGGGGCCACAATAGGGGATCAAAGTTTTACATACAAATATATAGAGAAAATCTTCTCAAGAACCACTGAGCCAGAAAAGCTTATATTTACATGAAAGCTTTCTGACACAGTGGTAATGCAGATTCAAGTTTGTTAAAATCCTGGCCCCCGGGGGTCGGATGGGGCCACAATAGGGGATCAAAGTTTTACATACAAATATATAGGGACAATCTTTATAAATCTTCTTCCCAAGAACCACTGAGCCAGAAAAGCTGATATTTACATGAAAGCTTCCTAACATAGTGCAGAGTTAAGTTTGTTCAAATCATGGCCCCTTGGGGTAGGATGGGGCCACAATAGGGGATCAAAGTTTTACATACAAATATATAGGGAAAATCTTCTCAAGAACCACTGAGCCAGAAAAGCTGATATTTACATAAAAGCTTTCTGACATAGTGCAGATTCAAGTTTGTTCAAAGCATGGCCCCTGGAGGTAGGATGGGGCCACAAGGGGGAATCGAAGTTTTACATACAAATATATAGGGAAAATCTTCTCAAGAACCATTGGGCCAAAGAAGTTCACATTTACATGAAAGCTTTCTGACATAGTGTAGATTCAAGTTTGCAAAAACCATGGCCTCCAGGGGTAGGTTGGGGCCATAATCAGGACTACGGTTTTACATGCAAATATATATGGAAAGTCTTCTGATATGGACCAAGGCGACTCAGGTGAGCGATGTGGCCCATGGGCCTCTTGTTTGTGGATGTAATTTTGTGGGTATGGTTTCTGTTAATTGAAAAAATGTATAAATTGTGTATTTTGTTGTGGTTCGAAATTCATAGGATACAGGTACCCACATAAATTGAGCCCCCGCAAAATCCAAGGATTCAACAGTGTTGAACCTGATAAAATTGATGCTGTACATACATTTTAAATGGTTGACAATTGCCATTGGACGTGCATGTACATATTTACTAGCCAAGGGGTTTCGGTCCACTCCGCTCCCAATAAATGGGGTGTGGACCGAAAACCCTTGTCTAGCAGAGATGAAGCACGTGTTGTGAAAACAGATTTAATTGATGACTTCTATAATCATGTCTCGTTTATAACCTCTACATCATGTGATCAGGACACGGGATACCCAATAAAATTGATATAGAATTTTGTAAATGATTTGATATTGCCAATGACTCATATTTACCAAATTTTCCTATGAAATCACCTTAATTTTTGCATTATTCACTTATCTACTGTACTTGAAAATTCATGTAAAAACATTACTCAACAAGATATGATGATAATCTGCTGATTATAAAGTATCCCAAATAAAGTACCAGCTGTCTATGTCCGACTTATAGGCGCGTCCTAAGAAGATTGGTATTTTTCTAGGCGGCATAATGTAGTGTTTTTTAAACAACTCCGACGATTATCATGGACTACCACACACATGATTATTGTTCACTAATATCTGGACATCTTGTACTGTTTATGTATTTTAAAATTATGTATAAAGTACAAGTATTTACATATTTTTATCTTGTTAAAAATTATTTACACACCGGTAACTAATACTTTCAATTCAACTAATCTATCGTTTATCGGTAAAATTGAATTACGAACCCGATTTAATATTGAAATATTCATATGTATACCAGCTGAAATATATTTCATAAAAGATTGAATATTGTTAGCAGATAATTTAGATCATCATTCTTGACTCTTAAAAACTCTATTGTTGATATATTGAATTATACCAGAACCCCACAATAACCATGAGGTTTGTGCCACTAAGTAAACACGGTGTCAGGTATTGGTAATATAGGAGACCATAATTGCGTAGGTAATCAAGGGATCATTGTCCATAATAGATCAAGGGTTGCTTTTAAACCCCAAATAGATATGGCTTGGATATTGAGCACCTCATAATTATTAATTTCTCAAAATATTTTTGAAACATAGGTAAAAACACTATAGAGCATTGACTTGAAATTGTCAACCTATTCTGACAAAAATTTGTACCGACTTATAAGCGGGTCAATGGCAAATTCCTACAAAATAACCTTAAAAAATACAACCGACTTATAGGCAAGTATATACGGTAATGGTCAGGTTCACTGGAATCTCTTGACTTTGTTACTAGTGTGTACGTCCCATCATCCCCTCGTCATTTCTGAAGATCCCAAGTCCTTATCAGACCTGGTTCTGAAGATATATAAGTATTTATGTTCAAGGTCAGGGTCACTGGACCTTGATACTAGTTTGTAGGTTACAATGTCCTTTTATCATTTCTGAAGATTTCATGTCTCTATCAGTCCCAGTTCTGAAGTAATGAGTTTTTATGATCAAGGTCACAGGAGTCAATTGACCTTGACACTGGCTTGTATCCTCTTATCGTTTCTGAAGATCCCATGTCTCTTTGAATTTCAGTTCTAAAGTTATACCAGTTTTCTGGTCAAGGTCACTTGATACTGATTTGAACATCTCCAGTGAAACGGTTAGAGAAGATCTTATTTTAATTAGATTTTAATTAGATTGCTATCAGACCTCATCTGGTTCTGAAGTAATACGAATTTTATGTTCCAAGGTAAGAGGTCAAGGCCACTAGAGTCCCTTGATCTTGATACTAGTTTGTAGGTCCTGTCATTCTCTTCTCATTTCTGAAGATCCCAGGACTATATCATATTTGAAAAAATCATATCTGTTGAATTTTGGAATAGAGTTCTATGTTGGACTCCACTCCCATCAAAATGTACCCACTCTGAAAACACAAACTTTTCTGCACAATTAGATATATTGGCCTATGATATCCTTGAATATCTAATACTTTTATAACAGAGAATAGCCGTGGACATTTTTAGGCACGAGAAAGAAGCAAATGAAGAATAAGAATCGAGCAAACACAATTTTCCAAACTTTGTTTGGGAGACTTAAAAATTGAAATCCTTTGTGTACTCATGGAAATCCTATGTAAATGCAGCAAAATCCTACTTCATTTGATCTGAACAAAATCCTGGATGTTCTATGTGTAAAGATATACTTCTCTGAACATTTCCAACCACAGTTTAGTAATATCCAAAATGATTAATAACATTATCAAAATAAAGCTTTATAAATGTTTTTATTACAAAATGGATTGTTACGGAGGTGAAAACTTGATAGAATATAACATGTTATCCAGGCAGCCAATGACCACTTCCTGTACACCGTCCCCATCAATGTCCTCGGTGTCGATACTACTGATCCAGTCAGAAGTGATAAATTTATCCAGAAGCTGTAAAACAAATTAAAGTCTTGTCAATATCAATAAGGATTAGAAAGCAAGCTACAATATATGTGTGTTTTCTTTAACATTTACTACCCACATTGCCATCCGAGTAAACCTGCAGCTCATTGAAATATCCAGCACACAGGAGGAGATCCTGCTCCAGATCAGGAAAGGGGAGCTTACTCAAACTGGTGATGGGGTACTTTGCATTGGCAAATTCTGTGATCTACAGCAGAAAAAAATGTACTTGATGGTGGGGGGTGGGGGGTAAATAGGATAAAAGTACATCAATCTAATTAAAATTAGATGTTAGATCTGCTCACATACTCGCTACACAAACCATGTGAGATCTAACATCTAATTTTAATTAGATTGAAAGTACATGTATTTGATTCTTACACTCCTTTCACTTCCTTTATGCCCTCTTCAGTTCTTTCATTGTGACACCTCACCAAATCTCATTGTGGTGAAAATCAAGAGCAATGAAACTGGGAGCAGATCTGATAAATTCATACCGTACATATTCTTATTTTAGCACAATTAAAATTTGGTGTAATTGAATGCAATGTTTGAGGTAAACTCAGGTAATCATAATTAATGGTTCTTTTAAGTATGATAATGGATTAACCGAAAATTTGATATTTTGGTGTAACCATAATTTAGTACTTCACCAGAAGGCACTCCAAACAGACACACAAACAGACACAGTATCACAACACATCAACGGCTCTGTAAAATGTGGTATTGCCTTGCAAAATAACAAACACTTCTCTGGGTTTTTTCTATCTTTAAACTTGAAAATTGATCGAGCTCAACAGCATCCCTGTATGTATTCCTGAATAGATTTCAAAATGCACCCCTAATGTAATGGAATTTAGAAAAAAAGATTTAGTGTCCTCAACCATTCACACTTTGAACTTGAAAAATAAAAAAGTTCCCGGGCTACAAAAAAATGAGACGAAATCCATGATCTCAGTCTTTGATTAAACTATCTGTTTTCATTATACACAGTGAGGTCAAAGTCAAATTTGAGCTAATTTTATTTTCATGGGATTCTACATGTAAATTCCCACAGTATAAGCTTATAAATGCATTTTATTGTAACTGTTTGGATTCTTGTAAATATACGAATAGTGCTATCCATTAATAATGTGTTATATACATGTACATCATGGGACTCTCACATTATCGTCTTAAGAGCAATGAATAGGCTAAGTTAGCAATAATTTGGGTATGCCCCATTCCTTTAACCCCAAACATTTCATAACCATATCCAATGCCCCCTTCATTTTATTTCTCAACACACCACTATTCAGCTTTGTCCCACTCTGAGTATTAAAAATATATGTACATTTACATGCAGCATGTATATTTACATCATGAACCTACAGAAAAGTTGTGGAAAATAAAGAGAGCCCCAGTCTCTGACCCCAAAGCGACTTGTTCCCCTGACCTTGACCCAGGTGTGGTGGACAAACTCACTGGCAGCTTCTCAGCTTTCACAAAATTCCCACTACACATCTGTGAAGGAAAAAAATATTTAGATGAGACAAATATCAAGGTGCTATCCATTAATAATGTGTCATGCATTTACTCTGTGTGTTGTAGAATTCTCTCTGGAAAATGTTCAATTTTCCATAAATAAAAATTCTAG
>NC_079168.1:77117939-77210439 GCF_947568905.1 Ostrea edulis
TGATTTACCTGAGGGGATTGTGATTTAATTTACCTGTGGGGATTGTGATTTAATTTACCTGTGGGGATTGTGATTAAATTTACCTGTGGGGATTGTGATTAAATTTACCTGTGGGGATTGTGATTAAATTTACCTGTGGGGATTGTGATTTAATTTACCTGTGGGGATTGTGATTTAATTTACCTGTGGGGATTGTGATTTACCTGAGGGGATTGTGATTTAATTTACCTGTGGGGATTGTGATTTAATTTACCTGTGGGGATTGTGATTAAATTTACCTGTGGGGATTGTGATTAAATTTACCTGTGGGGATTGTGATTTAATTTACCTGTGGGGATTGTGATTTGATTTACCTGTGGGGATTGTGATTAAATTTACCCGTGGGGATTGTGATTTAATTTACCTGTGGGGATTGTGATTTAATTTACCGGTGGGGATTGTGATTTACCTGTGGGGATTGTGATTTAATTTACCTGTGGGGATTGTGATTTACCAGTGGGGATTGTGATTTAATTTACCTGTGGGGAATGTGATTAACCTGTGGGGATTGTGATTTAATTTACCTGTGGGGATTGTGATTTAATTTACCTGTGGGGATTGTGAATAAATTTACATGTGGGGATTATAATTTGATTTACCTGTGGGGATTGTGATTAAATTTACCCGTGGGGATTGTGATTTACTTGATGGGATTGTGATTAAATTTACCTGTGGGGATTGTGATTTGATTTACCTGTGGGGTTGTGATTAAATTTACCTGGGGGATTGTGATTTAATTTACCTGTGGGGATTGTGATTTACTTGATGGGATTGTGATTTGATTTACCTGTGGGGATTGTGATTTAATTTACCTGTGGGGGTTGTGATTTACCTGAGGGGATTGTGATTTGATTTACCTGTGAGGATTATGATTTAATTTACCTGAGGGGATTCCTGAGGGGAGTGTGATTTACCGGTGGGGATTGTGATTTAATTTACCTGTGGGGAATGTGATTTACCTGAGGGGATTGTGATTTAATTTACCTGTGGGGATTGTGATTTAATTTACCTGTGGGGATTTTGATTAAATTTACATGTGGGGATTGTGATTTGATTTACCTGTGGGGATGTGATTTGATTTACCTGTGGGGATTGTGATTTGATTTACCGGTGGGGATTGTGATTAAATTTACCTGTGGGGATTGTGATTTGATTTACCGGTGGGGATTGTGATTTAATTTACCTGTGGGGATTGTGATTAAATTTACCTGTGGGAATTGTGATTTAATTTACCTGTGGGGATTGTGATTTAATCTACCGGTGGGGATTGTGATTTACCTGAGGGGATTGTGATTTAATTTACCTGTGGGGATTTGTACCCTCCATTACTTGTTAGGTCGTATATTCGGATCACTCCATCCTCTCCACCAACTGCAAGATTTAATCCCGTTTCTCTGACAAAAACAAAAAATTACCCATCACCCTCTATAAATCTAAATTCTGTTAGGGCTATTCCAGAAATAAATACATGGGGGGGGGGGGGGGGGGGGGGGGGGGGTCGGGAGGCACCTTTTGTATATACCAAGCACCCATAAAAAAAAATAAAAAATTACCCCATGACCCATCAAATTGATAAACTCATTTTACAATGACCCATCTAATTAAAAAAAAAACTAACCACAAAAATATTTTTAAAAATGAAAACGGTACAAATCTCGCGAGGTTTTCGGGACAAACATTCTAGTCAATGACGCGGTAATGCCTGTGCGACATTGTATCACAGTAGTTCTGAAGAAACGATGTCACATCAACAATCAAAGGCATCTGTGGCGGGAATGTTGGAAAGATTGGGAGTCCAAACGATGCTATTATCATGAAATGGGTATGGATATGTTTTTCAACGAATCGTTCGTCTTCTAATGGAGCCCGCGCCCGGAGGCCTCTATATCACCATCACACTGACTGATAAATATAACGTATCGGTATCCTCGTATAAATCAACTAAGGTTTGCCTATTTTTATTAGAAAACAGAATACCTATTGGTTTCAAAATATTCCCAAAATCGATGCACTGTAAACTGTAATAATCTACAGAACAGAGTTCGCCGCCATCACGTCCAAAGGGACCCTACTAAATGCGCCTCTAATTTGAAGAGTGCCATAATGGAAAGTTATGCGCTGCAAAGAGCGACAACTCGAATAGTTCTATTGTTACTTTCGAAAGCAGCATTTCGAAAGCACGTTTTCAATTTCCCCTCCGACGTTTTGTAACCAACAAGACAAGAGCGACAATAGAAATATTCTGAAAACTCAACACCCACATGGCACAAAATAAAACAATAGAAACTACCCACTACCCATAATAAATATTTTTTTAACAGTCCAACCACGGACCAAATAAAATATGAAAAAATACGACCACCCACACAAAAAAATATCATTTGCCGCCCGACCCCCCCCCCCATTTGATCATTTCTGGAACAGCCCTTAATATATTATGGAGGTGTCTAAGACTTGTACAAATATAGGAATCTATTCTGAACTGGGCAGGTAACCATTATATATTGATATGATAAAGCAAACATTTATATACTGGTATAGACTAGAATACTCAAATTCTAACCTATTACAAGCATCTTTAAATGAGTGCAAGCAACTGCGTAACAATTTCTCAAACTTTGGGGAAAATATTCATACTGGTTATATGCAAGGATTTGGAAAATTTCAGTACAAATTAAAGGTTATTCGATTTTGAAAAATACCTCGATTTAAAAAACTCAAGACAACTGGATAATTCTCACTAAATTCAGAATTAGTAATCATTGCCTACGGGTAGAAACAGGCAGATATGAAAGAAAAATTTTAAAAATATGATAAAAATGAAATTCTTGCTAGATGTTGCATTTCATTTCAACTGAGGATGAATTACATTTTCTACTCGAATGTCCACTATTGACTATATAATGATCCTAGAGAATTTTTAAACAAGATATTTAAAACTTTTCCAAACCTAGTACTGCTTAACAATGCTGGTCTGTTTACATGAATTATGTCAAATGAAGATCCTGAGTTTGCTGTTTTATTATGCCAATAATTATAAATTTCAATACAAGTGTAGTTATTAGAGTAGTTCAATGGTTAGAGCACCTGACTAGTAATGCAGGGGTCCTGGGTTCAATTTCTGGTCCAGCCACAAATTTTCTCTCTCCTACTTACTACATTTGGTGCCGTGACCAGGATTTGCAAGTGAAACTCCTGCCAAGGGCAAAAAGAATCTGGGTTGTGTGTGTCTTCGAGGGTGAAGAAAAATTAAGGAGAGAGGAATGTAGTAAAATATGGGCTATATGGACCATAATTTCTGTGGAAATGAGGATAAATAACCCTCTCGTTTCCACAGAAATTATATGGACCATGGATAGCTCAGTGGATAGAGCACCTGGTTAGTAATGCAGGGATCCCAGGTTCGATTTCCAGTCAAGCCACAAATTTTCTCCTCTCTCCTATATACTATACAATATAGTTATGTGCATGTATAACATGCAAGTTGATTACCGCAAAATGGTTACTATGCTTGTACTACATGAATATGTGTTTTGTGTGTATTTTTATATGCAGTGCAATTGCCTTTGTTTTTCTTTGTAATATGTTTCTATGATTTTGGACATTGTGCATCCTAATGCTCCTCTGTGGACCCAAATTGGTTGAATAAATATTCTATTCTGTTGAAGCAGCTAGCACACGGTCTCGTCACAAATTCTTTGTCTAATTAAAATGTGACTTCTCCTATGGTTAAAAAGGGATACTGTAGAAAATGTATTGCTTCTTCATATATATTGCCCGTGGAAATAAATATTAGGTATATATCTTTACTGACTATGATAGATGGTGTCAACTTCTGATAAGACAAAAAAAAAAAAAAAAAAAAGAACCTCTGCAGCCACGGGCACTGGAAGTTAATGTAAATATATAGCATGTGCATCCTTTTTTATACATGCACATGCTATATATTTACATTAACTTCCAGTGCCCGTGTCTGCAGCTAGCAGCTGACATTATAAATATACCGGGGAAATTCGGGTTGCATATAGATCTACAAGTTGAAAGTATTTTAAAATTGTTACCGATTGTTTACCTGAAAAGAGTGCCTATACACAAGCAATTAAATCTGTAACTTATTTTGGTTGACCATAATTCTGTTATTGTAAAGGGAGTGTTTTCTTTCAGCTTCATCACAAAAATATTCCCGAGCCCGACTCATAAACCGGGGGGGGGGGGGGGGGGGGGGGGGGGGAATACGCGTTTACACCCCCTTTGGTTTCTATATCATTATTTCTGGGAAAATATATTTCTATGGAATGTTTTATCGACCAACACATTTTACTAATGGTTCATTGAACTTGCACTAGTAAATGACAACTCCGGAAACTCCCTAACGAAAAAAAAAAGAAGCCATATGCACATGTATACTGTACATGTATGTAGGTGATTGCTTTTTAGATAAACCTACCCGATACCACTGCCCTATATTTGGCGTATTGAACTCAGTGAAAAATACATCTGCTTTTACAAGCCATATATTTGGCTGTTTAAAAATGCATCTATGATCTTTTCCGGGGAAATTAAACTGGGGTGAAAACTTCAGAGACTAGCACTAGCTAGCTGTGATGTGAATACCAGTGTAAATAAGGTCAACGAACTAATTTTGAAAAATGTCAGACCCTCTATTCCCAAAAGTAGAATGATAAGACAAAATGACCCCCGCCTCCTTGGCTAACTGATAACATTTAATTAAACAACAACTAATTCGTAAACGACAAAGATTCTACAAAAAAGTCCGATGATCCTGTTGCCTGGCAAAAATGTAAACAGATTCGAAATAACTATACCTCTTGTGTCCTCCAATCCAAAAATAATTAAAAAACTGTCAAGTTTTATCACATAAGAAAATAATAACCCCAGAAAATGATAGAACGTTAACAATATACAAAGTAACTATCAAATAAAGCCCTGGAAACCAAAAAGAATATCCCCTTATATTTCCCCCCGATACTACATACGAAAACGATAGCGATAAAGCATTCCCATATTTAAAATAACGGCTTTCTCGCTCCGAGTTTGAGCTAACGAAAGCAAAGCACCCCCCCCTCCCTAAAGTCTAAAGATTTACCCCTGAATACTCTTGAGTAATATCAATTTACAATGTGAAGAAATAAAAGACGTCCTTGCATCTCTTGGCGTGGTCCCGGTCCCGACCTAATCAAAACTATTTTCCTTTTTAAAAAAAACACATCAAACGTTCTATATTATCCACTGTGTAAAATATCTATATGTCCTTTCAGAACTCGGTTTTTCCTGAACAATGAAAAAAATCAATATATGCACCCAGGGGTGCACGAGCCGAGTTGCATGGGATACATTGTAAAGTCAGGAATAATGTGGCATATTTATAATTGGGAAGAACTAATTTCAGTTTTAAACTTTTCGAGTTACTGTCCAGAAACAATATTTGTTTGAAGTTTTCAATCTATTTTCGGTCACTATGACCTTGACCTTTGACCCTTTTTTCTCCAAAATCAATAGGGGCCTTGCTTTACTGGTATCCAACAATATATCCAAGTTTCATTTGATTCAAATTAAAAAATTTCGAGTTATCCTCCTGAAACCAAATTTTTTTTTTTTAATTTTAAATCTATTTTCGGTCACTGTGACCTTGACCTATTTTCTCCAAAATCAATAGGGGTCTTCCTTACCTGGTACATAACAATATCTTTAAGTATAATTTGATTCGGATTTAAACTTTCTGAGTTATCATCCGGAAACCAAATTTTTCTGAAATTTTCATTCTATTTTCGGTCACTGTGACCTTGACCTTTGACCAATAGGGGTCTTCCTTACCTGGTACCCAACAATATATCAAATTTTCATTTGATTAGACTGTAAACTTTTCGAGTTATCATCCGGAAACCAATTGTTGACGACCACTCACTAGCCCGCCCGCATCACCAAACCAATAGCCGAGTTCAACTTCGTTGCAACTCGGCTAAAAATCAAACATTATCCCTGTTCACAAAAAGGATGATCCAAATGTCCTTTTAAAAAAAACATCGCCTCATATCTCTTCTTTGTATCATTGCTAAAGTATTGGAACGCTGCGTGCATATATATAAACACTACGATTTCTTGGTCATAAATAACCTTTTCTGTCGGGTGTCATTGCTGGTGCTTCCACTGTAAATCAGTTGCTAGATATATATACAACAATGTCAGTAAAGCTCTAGATATATATACAACAATGTCAGTAAAGCTCTAGATATATATACAACAATGTCAGTAAAGCTAGATATATATATAACAATGTCAGTAAAGCTCTAGATATGTATACAACAATGTCAGTAAAGCTCTAGATATATATACAACAATGTCAGTAAAGCTCTAGATATATATACAACAATGTCAGTAAAGCTCTAGATATATATACAACAATGTCAGTAAAGCTCTAGATATATATATACAACAATGTCAGTAAAGCTCTAGATATGTATACAACAATGTCAGTAAAGCTCTAGATATATATACAACAATGTCAGTAAAGCTAGATATATATACAACAATGTCAGTAAAGCTCTAGATATATATACAACAATGTCAGTAAAGCTCTAGATATATATACAACAATGTCAGTAAAGCTAGATATATATATATACAACAATGTCAGTAAAGCTCTAGATATGTATAAAAAAATGTCAGTAAAGCTCTAGATATATATACAACAATGTCAGTAAAGCTCTAGATATATATACAACAATGTCAGTAAAGCTAGATATATATACAACAATGTCAGTTAAGCTCTAGATATATATACAACAATGTCAGTAAAGCTCTAGATATGTATACAACAATGTCAGTAAAGCTCTAGATATATATACAACAATGTCAGTAAAGCTAGATATATATACAACAATGTCAGTAAAGCTCTAGATATATATACAACAATGTCAGTAAAGCTAGATATATATACAACAATGTCAGTAAAGCTCTAGATATATATACAACAATGTCAGTAAAGCTAGATATATATACAACAATGTCAGTAAAGCTAGATATATATACAACAATGTCAGTAAAGCTCTAGATATATATACAACAATGTCAGTAAAGCTAGATGTATATACAACAATGTCAGTAAAGCTAGATATACATACAACAATGTCAGTAAAGCTAGATATATATACAACAATGTCAGTAAAGCTAGATATATATACAACAATGTCAGTAAAGCTCTAGATATATATACAACAATGCCAGTAAAGCTAGATATATATACAACAATGTCAGTAAAGCTAGATATATATACAACAATGTCAGTAAAGCTCTAGATATATATACAACAATGTCAGTAAAGCTCTAGATATATATACAACAATGTCAGTAAAGCTCTAGATATGTATACAACAATGTCAGTAAAGCTAGATATATATACAACAATGTCAGTAAAGCTCTAGATATGTATACAACAATGTCAGTAAAGCTCTAGATATATATACAACAATGTCAGTAAAGCTAGATATATATACAACAATGTCAGTAAAGCTAGATATATATACAACAATGTCAGTAAAGCTCTAGATATATATACAACAATGTCAGTAAAGCTCTAGATATGTATACAACAATGTCAGTAAAGCTAGATATATATACAACAATGTCAGTAAAGCTCTAGATATGTATACAACAATGTCAGTAAAGCTCTAGATATATATACAACAATGTCAGTAAAGCTAGATATATATACAACAATGTCAGTAAAGCTAGATATATATACAACAATGTCAGTAAAGCTCTAGATATATATACAACAATGTCAGTAAAGCTAGATATATATACAACAATGTCAGTAAAGCTCTAGATATATATACAACAATGTCAGTAAAGCTAGATATATATACAACAATGTCAGTAAAGCTAGATATATATACAACAATGTCAGTAAAGCTCTAGATATATATACAACAATGTCAGTAAAGCTAGATATATATACAACAATGTCAGTAAAGCTCTAGATATATATACAACAATGTCAGTAAAGCTCTAGATATATATACAACAATGTCAGTAAAGCTAGATATATATACAATAATGTCAGTAAAGCTAGATATATATACAACAATGTCAGTAAAGCTCTAGATATATATACAACAATGCCAGTAAAGCTAGATATATATACAACAATGTCAGTAAAGCTAGATATATATACAACAATGTCAGTAAAGCTCTAGATATATATACAACAATGTCAGTAAAGCTAGATATATATACAACAATGTCAGTAAAGCTCTAGATATATATACAACAGTGTCAGTAAAGCTAGATATATATACAACAATGTCAGTAAAGCTAGATATATATACAATAATGTCAGTAAAGCTAGATATATATACAACAATGTCAGTAAAGCTCTAGATATATATACAACAATGCCAGTAAAGCTAGATATATATACAACAATGTCAGTAAAGCTAGATATATATACAACAATGTCAGTAAAGCTCTAGATATATATACAACAATGTCAGTAAAGCTAGATATATATACAACAATGTCAGTAAAGCTCTAGATATATATACAACAGTGTCAGTAAAGCTAGATATATATACAACAATGTCAGTAAAGCTAGATATATATACAACAATGTCAGTAAAGCTCTAGATATGTATACAACAATGTCAGTAAAGCTAGATATATATACAACAGTGTCAGTAAAGCTAGATATATATACAACAATGTCAGTAAAGCTAGATATATATACAACAATGTCAGTAAAGCTAGATATATATACAACAATGTCAGTAAAGCTCTAGATATGTATACAACAATGTCAGTAAAGCTAGATATATATACAACAGTGTCAGTAAAGCTAGATATATATACAACAATGTCAGTAAAGCTAGATATATATACAACAATGTCAGTAAAGCTAGATATATATACAACAATGTCAGTAAAGCTATATATATATACAACAATGTCAGTAAAGCTAGATATATATACAACAATGTCAGTAAAGCTCTAGATATGTATACAACAATGTCAGTAAAGCTCTAGATATATATACAACAATGTCAGTAAAGCTAGATATATATACAACAATGTCAGTAAAGCTAGATATATATACAACAATGTCAGTAAAGCTCTAGATATATATACAACAATGTCAGTAAAGCTCTAGATATATATACAACAATGTCAGTAAAGCTCTAGATATATATACAACAATGTCAGTAAAGCTAGATATATATACAACAATGCCAGTAAAGCTAGATATATATACAACAATGTCAGTAAAGCTCTAGATATATATACAACAATGTCAGTAAAGCTCTAGATATATATACAACAATGTCAGTAAAGCTCTAGATATATATACAACAATGTCAGTAAAGCTCTAGATATATATACAACAATGTCAGTAAAGCTAGATATATATACAACAATATCAGTAAAGCTCTAGATATATATACAACAATGTCAGTAAAGCTAGATATATATACAACAATGTCAGTAAAGCTCTAGATATATATACAACAATGTCAGTAAAGCTCTAGATATATATACAACAATGTCAGTAAAGCTCTAGATATATATACAACAATGTCAGTAAAGCTAGATATATATACAACAATGTCAGTAAAGCTCTAGATATATATACAACAATGTCAGTAAAGCTAGATATATATACAACAATGTCAGTAAAGCTCTAGATATATATACAACAATGTCAGTAAAGCTAGATATATATACAACAATGTCAGTAAAGCTAGATATATATACAACAATGTCAGTAAAGCTAGATATATATACAACAATGTCAGTAAAGCTAGATATATATACAACAATGTCAGTAAAGCTCTAGATATATATACAACAATGTCAGTAAAGCTCTAGATATATATACAACAATGTCAGTAAAGCTAGATATATATACAACAATGTCAGTAAAGCTCTAGATATATATACAACAATGTCACTAAAGCTCTAGATATATATACAACAATGTCAGTAAAGCTCTAGATATACATACAACAATGTCAGTAAAGCTAGATATACATACAACAATGTCAGTAAAGCTCTAGATATATATACAACAATGTCAGTAAAGCTCTAGATATATATACAACAATGTCAGTAAAGCTCTAGATATATATACAACAATGTCAGTAAAGCTAGATATATATACAACAATGTCAGTAAAGCTCTAGATATATATACAACAATGTCAGTAAAGCTCTAGATATGTATACAACAATGTCAGTAAAGCTCTAGATATATATACAACAATGTCAGTAAAGCTCTAGATATATATACAACAATGTCAGTAAAGCTAGATATATATACAACAATGTCAGTAAAGCTCTAGATATATATACAACAATGTCAGTAAAGCTCTAGATATATATACAACAATGTCAGTAAAGCTAGATATATATACAACAATGTCAGTAAAGCTAGATATATATACAACAATGTCAGTAAAGCTAGATATATATACAACAATGTCAGTAAAGCTAGATATATATACAACAATGTCAGTAAAGCTAGATATATATACAACAATGTCAGTAAAGCTCTAGATATATATACAACAATGTCAGTAAAGCTCTAGATATATATACAACAATGTCAGTAAAGCTCTAGATATATATACAACAATGTCAGTAAAGCTAGATATATATACAACAATGTCAGTAAAGCTCTAGATATATATACAACAATGTCAGTAAAGCTCTAGATATATATACAACAATGTCAGTAAAGCTAGATATATATACAACAATGTCAGTAAAGCTAAATATATATACAACAATGTCAGTAAAGCTAGATATATATACAACAATGTCAGTAAAGCTCTAGATATATATACAACAATGTCAGTAAAGCTCTAGATATATATACAACAATGTCAGTAAAGCTAGATATATATACAACAATGTCAGTAAAGCTCTAGATATATATACAACAATGTCAGTAAAGCTCTAGATTCAGGGAAGGAAATTCCAAGTTGTTTTCTGCAACATAAGTATACGGCTTTTGACAGGGTTTGGCACAAGGGGTTATTATACAAATTACAGTTATCGGGAATGTCTGGCAAGGTTCAAGTATCTCAAAAACCAGACAACAAAAGTGTTAAATCATAATGTGCACTCCTCAAACTGGCAACAGGTAAACGCTGGTATTCCACAGGGTTCTATACTTGGTCCTCTTGTCTCTAATTTACATAAATGATATTGTTTGTGACATAGGCCTACATTCAACCATCTTAACTTTTCGAAGACGACACAACTTTGTATATTGTTGTCGAAACCCCACAAACTGCTTCTGTTATAGCAAACATCTGGTCTAAGAAATAGCTTGTCAACTTTAATCCTGCCAAAACAGAATACCTCATATTTAGTAACAATCAAAACTCTGTTATTCATTAAAATATTGTTTTTTACAACTATCTTCTAAAATCAGTTACTATACTAAAATAACATCTAGGATTAATTTTTTTTTTCTTCATTCGACGGTTCCTGGACAAAATCATATAAACTACATTTTACAAAAGTTTATATAAAAGATTCAATATATCAAGACCATAGAAAATCAATAGAAACTATTAGTTTACTCACATACGACCAGTCCTTGGTTATACTGACATTGTATGGGACACTCAGTGGCGGATTTAAGGGGGGGGGGGGGGCGCAAATCATGGTATCTTGTTTAGAAAAATGTACTAAACGATAAAAGAAGCAATAATTTCTAACACTCCTGGAGAAAAAAATGACAAAATCTTTTGATTTCTTGAATTACTTTATTGGGAAAACTTAACTTTTTCCAAAAACTCTTAAAATTCGCATCATTGTACTAATTTCACCTTATTAAAAATGATAGAAAATAATACAAATGACTTAAATAGGAGACATATTTCAAGCCCAATAAAACCCAGGAGCTTCCGGGGGGGTTTGCCCCCTGGGCTCCCACCAGGGCTTTGCTCTGGACCCACTGGGGGCCTCAAGGTGACCCCTAGCCTCATAAAGTGGTGCCCCCCACCACCACAACTCCTGGATCCGCCCCTGGTAACTGTATGTACTAGTACTATTAAATGGATCACATGGTAAATGTAAGTACTGGTGTTATTAAATGGATCACATAGTAATTGTAAGTACTGGTACTATCAAATGGATCACATGGTAATTGTAAGTACTGGTACTATTAAATGGATCACATAGTAATTGTAAGTACTAGTACTATTAAATGGATCACATGGTAAATGTAAGTACTGGTATTATTAAATGGATCACATGGTAATTGTAAGTACTAGTACTATTAAATGGATCACATGGTAATTGTAAGTAGTGGTGTTATTAAATGGATCACATAGTAATTGTAAGTACTAGTACTATTAAATGGATCACATGGTAATTGTAAGTACTGGTACTATCAAATGGATCACATGGTAATTGTAAGTAATGGTACTATTAAATGGATCACATGGTAATTGTAAGTACTGGTATTATTAAATGGATCACATAGTAATTGTAAGTACTAGTACTATTAAATGGATCACATAGTAATTGTAAGTACTGGTACTATTAAATGGATCACATGGTAAATCACATGGTCATTTTAAGTACTGGTACTATTAAATGGATCACATAGTAATTGCAAGTACTAGTACTATTAAATGGATCACATAGTAATTGTAAGTACTAGTACTATTAAATGGATCACATAGTAATTGTAAGTACTGATATTATTAAATGGATCACATAGTAATTGTAAGTACTGGTATCATTAAATGGATCACATTGTGATTGTAAGTACTAGTACTATTAAATGGATCACATGGTAATTGTAAGTACTAGTACTATTAAATGGATCACATTGTGATTGTAAGTACTGGTATCATTAAATGGATCACATAGTAATTGTAAGTACTGGTATTATTAAATGGATCACATAGTAATTGTAAGTACTGGTACTATTAAATGGATCACATGGTAATTGTAAGTACTGGTACTATCAAATGGATCACATTGTGATTGTAAGTATTAGTACTATTAAATGGATCATATAGTAAACAGTGGCGGATTTAAGGGGGGCTCAGCTGGCGTCCCCTCCCTAAAATTTTCAAATTTAAGGTAAATCATGGTATCTTGTTTAGAAAAATGTACTAAACGATAAAAAAAAAAGCAATGATTTCTTACACTCCTGGAGAAATAAATGACAAAACCTTTTGATTTCTTGAATTACTTTATTGGGAAAACTTAATTTTTTCCAAAAACTCTTAAAATTTGCGTCATAGTACCAATTTCACCTTATTAAAAATGATAGAAAATAGTACAAATGACTTAAATAGGAGACATATTTCAAGCCTTATAAAATCCAGGAGCTTCTGGGGGGTTTGCCCCCTGGGCCCCCACCAGGGCTTTGCTCTGGACCCACTGGGGGCCTCAAGGTAACCCTTAGCCTCATAAAGTGGTGCCCCCCCCCCCCCAACCACAACTCCTGGATCCGCCCCTGGTAAATGTATGTACTAGTACTATTAAATGGATTTATATTTAATTTAAATTTATAGCATCACCACAAGTTCTCTGTAAATGTAGATCTATAAAAAAAAACCCAATAATTTTAAATTATATATCTTTATTACTGATCCATTACCGATCAAGAATTTCGTTATATTACACATTGTTAATAACAGGTCATAATGTACAGACGTTAAGGCAAGCTAGTATAAAATCTGAAAATTCCTCGACACAGTGTTTTACAGTAAAACAGAATGACTTACTACATAAAACTCAGTAGCAAAACACAAAAAATTTTTGTGACACATAAAAATTCGAAACAAAAAACTACGAAACGTAAAAGAACTTTATATCTATTTAAGTCAGACTTTAGTATAGAAAGCTACAACTGTTGAAAGTCATGTAAAACATGGGGTACAGCAATTTTTTATGAACATGCTATACGTCTCTAAATCCCACTATATGGTGCAAAAACATTCTCAATTTTCTTCTTTTCTTTTTTTTTGAACTAAATCAGAAATTTAAACAATAGAAATGTATTAAAGGAAACCATCTTCTAATCTGAAATGAATCACCACATACAAATTGTGTAGTTTTCTTGAGCACTGAAAATAAAATGACAAAAATAACTGTAAAATTACAGATTAGGATACACAAATATTTATAGATAACACTAGCGGATGAAAAGAAAAAGATATTCAAGAAAAACATGTATATGATATTGGAAAAACAAACATGCAAACATAATGTTTCGTCCTTAAACATTTTTTTTAGTTATGAAAAGGGATATCCATTGTTTAATTTAGAAAATATCAAGATACCTGAAAACTACCACGTAGATAATGATAAATGTAATCATTCAATTTTCTGTACACAACTTACAAACCGCTACATGATTGAAAAGCTTTTTAAATACAAAATAAAACATATATTCATGCATTTATGTTATGCAAGATATGCTTTGAATAATATGGATATGTGCTCGATACTGTTCAATAGCTTGAAATGTGCAGGTAGTATTCAGTTTAAATTTAATATCATGAAGACTGTACAGTTCACAAAGGTCACTTAATATTGGACTATGTACAATAACTGTGGAATGGATTTTTACAAAATCAACATGGATTTTCAAATGGAAATACTAAGCTAGGTGTAGACAAAAAATAAAACGTCAAATTGATATAAAAATAGATGTGTTGTATAGCACTTGACGATATGTCTAGTTCATGCCATCTCACTCCCCAATGTTAATTACACAGAATTAAATTTCCTACATTTCAAACACAACCTTAACTTGTATTGAGGTTAACTTATAATATGGGTATATTTTCAAACAATCAGATATAATCATAACTTGATTTCCAATCATCCATTAGGTTTTATACAATCACATGTTCACACACACGTTTATGGGAATGGCCATGTGGTATTGTGATGCCTGTTGTCAATATCTGCATTCATAATAATAACATAATACACAGGTAATTACATAATTATCAACTCACTGGAATGTCAATTTTATAAATATTGAAATTACAACCATTTTTTAGTAAATCTATTTGTTTACAACCCATTTTTTAATGGTAAAATATCTTTTTAAAATACAGAAACATGTATAAAAATAGAAGAAAGAAACAAATTGTAAAATGTAAAAATAAAATATCCCATTGTGGTGGACACACACCAAATAAAATTACGGAAGTTTATATAATTACTAATATGCATTAGTCATACATATATCTACATAATACACGAAGCAGTGATTATCTCTACATAAATGCAGCATAAACTCAAAATATTTGCTTTGGGGCATGACATCACATAAACTCAGACTGCAACCTTCGCTTGGCCGGATATAACGTACTACATGTACATTTTTAGTAACCTTCACTCAGCCAGAAATATGTACATGTTTATGAACGTTTTGCTTTTACTTGAATTTTTCAAGTCCCATCATCTTCATCCATCAAATTAGTTGTTCAGGGTAATACTTAAATACTCGCTATTGCTAAATTCTCAAAAAGCAATTGAACTTGAATGGAAATGTTTCAAGGCACAATATCAAAATATAATGCATGGATAGTTCATTTTGGTCACTTTTATATTTCTGTATAAAGTTGCATTAAATTCATAAATTGGTGTAAAATGGAGGAGATTCAGTAATATCAAAACACCAATATCTCTATACTCTTCCACATTTAATGTGTCTCTTCCTGTTTGTTCTTTCAGCTCCTCAGCAAGGACTATGTCTAAAACTCCTCATCAGTGGGATCAGACACGAAGGTTTGTCTGCACCCCTCAGGAACGGGTGCTGTAGTAACTCAAATGCATTGGCTCGCTGAGAGGGATCACGCACCAACATCCTCTCCAGGAAACCTTGTAACCTCGGCGACACCTACCACAAGTAAACAAAATTTATCATTTTCAATAAACTTTGAAATACAGTATACTGGGAAATTTTCTGCCAGACACATTGAAAAATAATTTCGTCCTATTTCAAATTACCTCCAAGCCATTTAGAATTACTTTTGGGTAACGAGTTAATTTAAATTTGCTCAATTCTAAATTTGCCCATTCAAAGGGCAAATATAAAATGAGATGAAAATCTTGCGGTGTTCAGTAATACTCTCTCATATTTACATATCCAATATGTTTTCACCTTCGATATATTTACTTATATTGAAATGATAGCCATTTCCTCATGATTGTACACAATGTGCTTATGAATCTTGATAAATATGGTGTAACTATTTTAACAGTTGGAATATTCGAACAGAAATGAAAGTAAAATGTAAATATAAAATTAATTTCATTTTTGAAAATACATAGGGGTATGAACAGCAATGCGCTTCCTGGAGAATGCTGGCGTAAAGTATCACAGTTCATGCCCTCATGTAATTTCAAAAATGAAATTCATATCTTAAAAGTACATGTCAAACCACTGCAAGGAACATTATACAATTTCACACAATTTAAGGATGGAGAACTTTAATCCTGACTCTGTATACTATTTCACATAGTTTAAGGATGGAGAACTTTAATACTGACTCTGTATACTATTTCACACAGTTTAAGGATGGAGAACTTTAATCCTGACTCTGTATACTATTTCACACAGTTTAAGGATGGAGAACTTTAATACTGACTCTGTATACTATTTCACACAGTTTAAGGATGGAGAACTTTAATCCTGACTCTGTATACTATTTCACACAGTTTAAGGATGGAGAACTTTAATACTGACTCTGTGTACGTTCTTGAGTTTTGGTGGTGGCATGTCCCGGATTCTTCGCATTGCTTGTAGTGGCGGTTCATTGAAGAAGGGAGGCTCCCCATCAATCATCTCTATAACCATTATACCCAGAGACCAAATGTCAACCTGTCAGAGACAATCACCAAATACATTATCAAGGTTAGGAATGAAAACACTTGTCCAGCTTAAAAAAAAAACAACCCGAATTTACACTTCATCATGACTTTATAACAAATTTCATGGAAATACATATCATATATACTCGCCTATAAGTCGGATTTTTTGGAGTTAAATTTTGGTCCAAAACTCTATGTCCGACTTATAGGAGTGTCCTAAGAAGATTAGTATTTTTCTGGACGGCGTAATGTATAGCCTAGTATTTTTTAAACAAAAACAGTGACAAAATAAACAAAATAGTAACTGTTTAATTTGTTGAGAATAAAAAATGAAATATCGATGTCATATCCCAAAATATTATTGGATCACAGTCTTTTTTTACACAGATAAATACATAAGAGTATTGATATGAAATTGATTTGTCAAGAAAAAAATATCAAATATCGGCGTATTTCTCAAAATATTATTTGAAACAAAAGTAAAAACATTAGAGCATTGATTTGAAATTATCAACTGATTTTCGAAAAAAGTTAGACCGACTTATAAATGGGTCAATGGCAATTCCCTCCAAAATAACCTAATCAAAGGCCTGAAGGGCCTGAGAGTCGACTCGCATTTCATTGTCAACTGGAGTAGGTTATCTTCAAAGAGCATGATAGTGGTAATTAAGGATGAAGAACACCGTGTGTGTACATTGTATGTGTGTGCGCGTGTGTGGACGCTTCTTATAGCAGGATTTACTGTACTGACTCTTAGAGTTTATTTAGCAACTAGACGTAAAAAGCTACTATCTAAACAAAAAAGAAAATTGAAAAGGGTTATACATGAATCATTTGATTGATAATAGTGCCAAATTAATTCAAGAATTCAGTGGACAATATCTTATGTCCAGAGTGGACTGAGCATATGACCTAAAAATAAATAGGGGTCATCTACTCCTTAGGATGTACCAGTGTACCAAGTTTGGTGCCAATCAAGCAACTGATTCTTGAAATATAGGAGACAATACATTACTATGCCCAGTTTGACCCTTGACCAAATGAACCTAAAATTAATACGGGTCATTTACTCCTTAGGATTTACCAGCATACCAAGTTTGATGTCTGTCAAGCAAAGGGTTCTAAAGATATTGAGTGGACAGTATATTCATCATATGCCCAATTTGGCCCTTGACCTTTAACATGTGACCTCAAAATCAATAGGAATCTTCTACTCCTTAGGAAGTACCAGTGTTCCAAATTGATGTCTGTTGTGCAAAGGGTCATTAAGATATTGAATGAAGTATATTCCTATGTCCAGAGTGGATTGACCCTTGACCTTTGACCTGAAAATCAATTGGGGTCCTTCTCTACTTATAACCAACCAACATACATGGAATATCATAACTATCAAGTGAAGGATTCTCAAGATATTGAGCGAACATGTGGTCAACCAATCGACAAGTGCAAGTAATCCCCCCTTCTTTCTTCTTTGAAAGGGGGCATCAGTAATTGTTCACAGAATCTCAAATATAGTCACACGAATTTAGAAATATGACTAAATTGGTTTCCGTACTTCGGAAAATGTAAATACTGACATTCTCTCACCAGAGGGCGCGTTACCACAAGCTTCAAAGTGCGAGTAGCGCATGGAACTCTGGATAGAGAATGTATAGTGCGAGTACCACACGGAACTCTGGGTAGGGAATGTATAGTGTGAGTACCACATGGAACTCTGGGTAGGGAATGTATAGTGCGAGTAGCGCATGGAACTCTGGGTAGAGAATGAAATACTGACTGTTACAATGACATTAATGGGCTTCCATACTGTTACCCTTAAAAAATACAATCAGAATAATGCATAATTATATTTATTACACCCATACTTAACTCAATATAGTACGCATATTGTTTACATCCTGTAACTAATTATCATGAAACAGCAAATCAAAATTCATCATTGTGCATTTTTTAAAATAACTGTCATATTACGATACCGTGACAAGCACTTGATATGTAGATCTTTCTCTCTGTGGCTTTCTGCACGATTTCCATAGGTCTGAGAATATGCAATTACTTTTAACTTTCCATTTCCAGTAAACGACTGATGTACTTTACCCATCTAAACTCGGGAAAATTTCGGAGTGTTATGTTTGAGTTCTTCATTTAGTACTGATCGATCAAATTATTGGCTTTGATAATTACAACGTTTATAATTAGGGCTGTTCCAGAAATGATCAAATGGGTGGGTCGGGCGGCAAATGATATTTTTTTGTGTGGGTGGTCGTATTTTTTCATATTTTAATTGGTCCGTGGTGGGATTGTTAATAAAATATTTATTATGGGTAGTGGGTAGTTTCTATTGTTTTATTTTGTGCTACGTGGGTGTTGAGTTTTCAGAATATTTTTATTGTCGCTCTTGTCGTGTTGGTTACAAAACGTCGGAGGGAAAATTGAAAACGTGCTTTCGAAATGCTGCTTTCGAAATCGAAAGTAACATAGAACTATTCGAGTTGTCGCTCTTTGCAGCGCATAACTTTCCATTACGGCACTCTTCAAATTAGAGGCGCGTTTAATAGGGACCCTTTGGACGTGATGGCGGCGAACTCTGTTCTGTAGATTATTACAGTTTACAGTGCATCGATTTTGGGAATATTTTGAAACCAATAGGTATTCCGTTTTCTAATAAAAATAGGCAAACCTTAGTTGATTTATACAAGGGCACCGATGCGTTATATTTATCAGTCGGTGTGATGGTGATATAGAGGCCTCCGGGCGCAGGCTCCATTAGAAGACGAACGATTCGTGGAAAAACATATCCATACCCATTTCATGATAATAGCATCGTTTGGACTCCCAATCTTTCCAGCATTCCCGCCATAGATGCCTTTGATTGTTGATGTGACATCGTTTCTTCATAACTACTGTGATACAATGTCGCACAGGCATTAACCCGTCATTGACTAGAATCCTCGCGAGATTTGTACCGTTTTCATTTTTAAAAATATTTTTGTGGTGGGTCTGGTTAGTTTTTTTTTTTTTATTAGATGGGTCATTGTAAAATGAGTTTATTAATTTGATGGGTCATGGGGTAATTTTTAATTTTTTTTTTATGGGTGCTTGGTATATACAAAAGGTGCCTCCCGACCCCCCCATGTATTTATTTCTGGAATAGCCCTTACCAATGAGGTGGTTATATTGCATCTTGGTACAACATTTTTTGCAGCTATTACAATACATTGAACACTCGTTCGATAAATTTTGAAACTTAAAACAAAGAAATTATCGAGTCTGTTAAAACTTTATTGCTACAAAATCTCATTATTCGGTGAAGATTGCTGCTCCGTAGTATGTATATGGACAAGAATTGTACACACGAACTGTGATATCAACAGACTGGATGAATTGTACACACGAACTGTGATATCAACAGACTGGATGCGTGTTCTCTGTCTCACCATAGTAGATTCCCGCAGAAATAGTCACATGATTTAGGCTTTTACACACTTTTGATGAGGCCTCAACAGGAAGTATAAATTGGTTGTAACAGACCCATACCATTTTCAAATATTTGCCATGCTTTTTCAACCTCAGAAAGCGAGATATTTATTTCTTTATTATAAAATATTTACTTAAACTATTTGTTTATGTTTACAGATGGATCTATTATTAGTAGTTGATATATTTACATGTATTCACATGTCACATGTTCAATAAACAAATACAATTGCCTGTGACACTTCATTTGCTTACATCATGTATTCATGTGCACTATATATAGTTTCTTTAATATATTGAGGGGACTCATTCAAATTACATTGTTATAAAAATGTCAACATATGGTATGTGTTCAAAACAATGAAGCTGTTCAAAAAAGAAAATCAAATTTTTGAAGATCTTTATGTGTGGTATTTATTTGCTCTCGGTGTAAGAATAAACAGAAAAGTTTGTGAGCCGCTAAAAATCCGCTTTTAGAATACACCGCCGACTGCAAGAAGCATCTCGCTTTGCGAGCTTACTAAAAAGCTATACAACCGAATTATAGGCGAACCGACTTAGAGGCGAGTATATACAGTACAGCACAAAGCTTTCTGCAAGAAATTGATAGAGGAAATAAATACAAGAATAAAAGTTTACCTCTGGTCCATAAGGTAACCTTGAAATGACCTCTGGAGCCATCCAGTATGGAGTGCCCACCAGAGATTTTCTTTTCGGCAGTTCTTGAGTAACTTGTGCACAGAATCCAAAGTCAGACAACTTCACCTATTTTTCCATAAAGAAAGATTAACCATAACAAAATTTAAACAAGGAATTTAAAAACAGAATATTTCCAATGCTTTAACCATTGGTGTGATGTCCACTTTGATACCTTTCCTTCCTGAGACAGTAATATGGAATCAGATTTGATGTCACGATGAATGACTCCATTAGAGTGAAGGAAGGACAGGGCTTTCAAACAAGCTTTACACACAGTAGCAATCTGGTTCTCGTCCATCCTACAAATATTACAAAGTCATGAGTAAATGTATGTCAGTAATACTGGTTCTTGTCCATCCTACAAATATTACAGAGTCATGAGTACTGTATGTCATGCAGTAATACTGGTTCTCATCCATCCTACAAATATTAGAGTCATGAGTATTGTATGTCAGTAATACTGGTTCTCGTCCATCCTACAAATATTACAAAGTTATGAGTATTGTATGTCAGTAATACTGGTTCTCGTCCATCCTACAAATATTACAGAGTCATGAGTACTGTATGTCATGCAGTAATACTGGTTCTCATCCATCCTACAAATATTAGAGTCATGAGTATTGTATGTCAGTAATACTGGTTCTCGTCCAACCTACAAATATTACAGAGTCATGAGTATTGTATGTCAGTAATACTGGTTCTCGTCCATCCTACAAATATTACAGAGTCATGAGTATTGTATGTCAGTAATACTGGTTCTCGTCCAACCTACAAATATTACAGAGTCATGAGTATTGTATGTCAGTAATACTGGTTCTCGTCCATCCTACAAATATTAAAGAGTCATGAGTATTGTATGTCAGTAATACTGGTTCTCGTCCAACCTACAAATATTACAGAGTCATGAGTATTGTATGTCAGTAATACTGGTTCTCGTCCATCCTACAAATATTACAGAGTCATGAGTATTGTATGTCAGTAATACTGGTTCTCGTCCATCCTACAAATATTACAGAGTCATGAGTATTGTATGTCAGTAATACTGGTTCTCGTCCATCCTACAAATATTACAGAGTCATGAGTACTGTATGTCATGCAGTAATACTGGTTCTCATCCATCCTACAAATATTAGAGTCATGAGTATTGTATGTCAGTAATACTGGTTCTCGTCCAACCTACAAATATTACAGTCATGAGTATTGTATGTCAGTAATACTGGTTCTCGTCCATCCTACAAATATTACAGAGTCATGAGTATTGTATGTCAGTAATACTGGTTCTCGTCCATCCTACAAATATTACAGAGTCATGAGTATTGTATGTCAGTAAAACTGGTTCTCATCCATCCTACAAATATTACAAAGTCATGAGTATTGTATGTCAGTAATACTGGTTCTCGTCCATCCTACAAATATTACAGATTCATGAGTATTGTATGTCAGTAATACTGGTTCTCGTCCATCCTACAAATATAACAGTCATGAGTATTGTACATGTATGTCAGTAAAACTGGTTCTCGTCCAACCTACAAATATAACAAAGTCATGAGTATTGTATGTCAGTAAAACTGGTTCTCGTCCATCCTACAAATATTACAGAGTCATGAATATTGTATGTCAGTAATATTGGTCCATTGTAAATGATGTTCAAAGTATTATCTTAATGATTGAAACTTGTGCATTGTGTTTATCTGGGTGTACATTTTTTGTGTTTATCTGGGTGAACTTTTTTGTGTTTATCTGGGTGTACATTTTTTGTGTTTATCTGGGTGTACATTTTTTGTGTTTATCTGGGTGTACATTTTTTTGTGAAGTCCTACAACTGGCTTATTTCAAACATGTTAAATCTTAACACTTTAAAATCCTAAAATTAAATAGGTTTTCCTGACTCTCTTATTTTTCTTTATTCTACAGACATAATCAACAGGGGTCGAAATTAACTTTTTCCACCACTGGCTTATTTTAGCCTGTGGGTAAAAAATCCACAGGCTAAAATGAAAATAATGAAGCAGTGCTCTTTTTTCGTGTTTTTTTTTTAATCAATGATTTTCCCCCATCATTACTGAGCCTAGTGGGTCAACAGGCACCGTTTGGACAAGACACTAAGTTACGTAAGTCATATGGTGCAATGTTTTGGTCTGTTGATTATCGCACCTCTAATCCACAACCTGATTTTTAAAAGCGAATCCCAGACTCATGGTTTTATAAGCAGCACGATCACAAGCCCCATGAACTTTTTTGAGAATCGTCTTCGTGGTGAGCAATGCACTCGTGTCATCACTACAACCCGACCTCAATTTGACAATAAATTAATTTAGATAGGACATTCTCAGGATTCTGATAAAAATAACTACCGGAAGACTTGGTAAAACATAGACTCCGATTTTTTTTTTTTTTTTTTAAGATAAATAAATAACAAAAACCTCATACTTGGAATTCAATTTAATCACCCCTATTGGTGAACAGGACTCGTGGCACTTGTCTATATTTTTCATCATAATGCGATGCGCGATGTCCGACCTCTAAAGCATTTGTTTGACTCCTAGTTTCTTAAAAAATCATAAAAGAAAAATCCGGATAGAAACGATTGTTGAAATCGGTCGTTCATGTAAGCGTTTTTATGATTCAGAGTGCAAGTTTAAGAAAAGCGAATAGCGCATCACCGTATAAAACGGATACAATACGATCATGGTTTGTAAATCACCACTCGCTAAGATTTTCGAGCGCCCACTATTTTTACTCGCTATTTTTCAAATGTACTTGCATTTCTCGCTAATTTCGAGCCCTGAATCAACTAGGTAGAAGTGAGAAAAAGGCTGTGTCCTTTTTCCTGTTTTTAACTGAGATGGCCTGGGAACCCTTTCTTTTAACAAATAACACTTGTGTTCATTAATCTGGATATCAATTGTGTTTTTGAAAACTGTAATGTGACTAACTTGGTGTTCGTCTGGTTCACTACAATGTCTGTGAGGGCGCCACCTTCCAGGAACTCCATTACTACCCATAATTCATCACCCACCAGGAAGCTGTCATACATATCCACAATATTCTGGTGATGATAATCCCTCATTATTACAACCTGGCAATGAAATATCAGAATGTAGTTCTCACTTTCATCATCAGTACTCAGGAACACTTCATCAACAAACAGATTTAAAAAAAAAATGTAAATGTATTCCATCTGCTATATTGAATGTTACAGCAATAATAAAATCAAACACTACTGTATTAAACATGTAATACAATGAACACCTGGTACAAACATATACATGTTAATTGCCACACATAAACATAAATTAAAACATACAGAACCCTGCTGTATTTCAAGCTAAAATCAAAGTGTTACTTTAACATCACCTTTGACATCATTAACCAGAATTTAGACGTAACGTCATTTTGCCTTTATTACGTGCACCATGAATAAAGTTTGTGAAATGACCAGTTTTCAAGTACTTAGCATGCCATACATTCACAGACGCATCATCTCTGTGACCTTGACCTTCTTGATCCCAGATTGAGTGGGTACCTTTTCTGACCAATTATCACTAAAGAACTGAATATGAAGCCCATCATTTGAAAAATACTACATTGATATCATACAATCTTCATTCATTTTACCTTTGACCTCAAAATGTGTATACAGGTGACTCTCAATAACTTGAACTTCAAGGGACTTTGATAAAACGTCAAGAGATCGAGAGTTCGAAATTTGGAAATTGAAGGTCCGACCATATCGTTCAGATTTTACAGTAACCACAAATGTTTACCAGCAAGATCATAGGATCGTTTTGACATGTTTTCCTTCATATCTGTCAGGTAGTTCATTTGATTTCAAAATAAGGAACCTTATTTTGCATTGATAAAAAGATTTCAAAGTTTATGTATATTTATTTGTTCTTTTCTCATGCTTACATAGGCGTACAAAACTGATTTTCGATAAAGCTTTACTATTGCTAACTAAACAGAGCTCAAATTGATGTTGCTTTACACAAAGCATAAATTCTAATGAGTAAAATGATGTTTTAAAGTAACTTTACACAAAGAACAAACTCGAGAAATTTAACAGTCTGTAGATCTCTAAATTATTGTCTCTAAATTAATGTTTCAAATCTACTCTCTCGTTGTCAAGTCAAAAAAAATTATATATTTTATTCCTAGTTGGATTATATATACAAATTTTAAACACCACAAGACCCCAGGGTAGGGTGAAAACTGACCAATCAACCAATTACATAATCAAGTGATCACTTCCACAAAGAAGCAGGGGTGCTCCAATGTATCAACTATGTAAACACCTAATTACCACAACCAGATGCAAGCCTCCAGCATTTAACAAAATCCAGGTAAGGACCAAGTGGAAATAATTATACGCTTAGGCAATGGTGTGTATGCGCTACCACCACTTCGCGAGATCGAGAGTAAAAAACAATGAAATATTTATGGGGCCCAACTTCCCTTTGAGAGATCAAGAACTTCAAGAGATTGAATGTTTGAGAGATCGATAGCAAATTTGCTAAGTTATATAGAGAAAAAAAATCAGGACCATGATTTCATTTCAAAAGATTGAGAACTTTGAGAGATCGAAGTTCCAACTATCAAGAGTCACCTGTAAATATCTACACAAACAAACGTGTATATTAGGTGTTTGTTTTACATCTATAAACCAGCTATATATCCTGTTTTCACACTAACAGATTCCTTACTTCATTAAAAAGCAGTTCTCTTCTTTGCTGTTTTCGTAGGTCCATCTTCTTCACAGCAACCTGAGCACCGGTGCTGCCCTGTGTAGCAATACACACAATACCAGTGGACCCTTCTCCTATCTTGCTGAAATTGTCTAGGTCCTCTCTTGGGTCCCCTGGACTGACAACCATTTGTAATGCTGCTCGGAACTGTAACAATAAAAAAAATAATCTAAATGGACGTTACTTATTTGAATTTTTTCCAAACATAAAACACATACACAACTTCTGTGTAATAGTGAGAAATGCTTAATCGAAATTAATTCTATAAATTATTAAAATCTCAACTTCTTAAAACAAACTTTCCTCCTCTTTCAACAAAACATTAAAAACTTAACAGGCTTGGTCAAGCAAAATCAATTATAAAGGATAATTATTAAGGATAATAAAGGAAATTATTTACAAGATCACAATAAATAATGCAAATTACTTATCAAAAACAACTAATAGTAACAAGAACTTTCAAATAATATATATATATATATGTCAGTACAGCATTTTAAATACTTTCAGTTGGAAGTTAAATGTGCTTTTAAGATGAGGTTAATCTGATACACCTAGATTGAATAACACATTCCACAGTGAGGTGTTGAACACTGATATGCTATCCCAAGGGTCTCTCATTGTAACACTATTACATACTGCTACCACTGCTATTGATAGTGGCAGATAAATACATGTGCTCATACCCATCTCTTGTTCCACGACAAGCCACAATTTTCCCCTGACAGTTCGCCTTTACCTGTTCATGTGACAGTCTCTGTTGTTCAGGTACAGCCGCATTGGGAGGAGGCTTGGTGGGGGATTGCTGAGGAGGTCCCATTTTTGGAGGTCCTTGTTGATAGCCCTGTTGTGGATGAGGTGCCTGAAAACAAATTTCACAGTGTTTAACTCTGTAAAGAGTGATATGTGAAAGTTAATTTCCATGGTAGTTATTCTGTGAATATTCACTAATAATAAGCATATACATTGTACATTCATTTTCGAAGTAATTACAGTAAAATGAAAAATAATGTGTGTTTCCCCTTGCAGTAAGGGAAAAAATCAAGGTGTCTTGCACAATTTCATAAGATACTGAATCTTTATCAAGTTTCATTCCAATCCCATTTTAAACTGTAGTAAAAAAAAAAAAACACCCAGTATTTACAAATATTCCAATATATCAAGTGACCAAGTTCAAAAAGGGCAATAAAAATCCCCCAAAATTATGCCATAGAAGAAAATCCATGGTGTATTGAACAATTACATTCTAAACTTTTATTCAATTCCAATTAAAGCTGTTGAAGAAAATTAACATGCCTTCACAAGCATCCCCAAATAAAATCATAAACTTCACGACAGATACAGTGTATTGTATAATAGACTTGACTAAAACAAGGTTTTAAACAAAGGTCATCATTACACTATTTGATTGAGAAAGGAATAATATTTGACAAATTATACCCATTTCAAACTTACTCCATCATGATGAGGCATTGATTGCTTGTTTAAGCCTTGCATTCCTGGATGGCGGTTAGGACCTGCTCCATTATTGATTTGATTATGTCTGAAGTCTTCAGGGTGCCTGGGAGGACTCCTCCCCCCATGAGGCATCCCAGGAGGCATGTGGTTATATTTGGCAGGTGGGTATGACATTTCCGGATCACGTGATCGATCAGGATCAAAAGAATCATTAGGACCTCGTCGGTCCAGAGTGTCATTGGGCTGCCTTCTGTCAAAGGAGTCATTGTGACCGCGACGGTCAAAACTGTCATTTGGTCCTCTTCTGTCAAATGAATCATTTCCTCTTCTGTCAAACGAATCATTTCCTCTTCTGTCAAACGAATCATTGTGACCCCTGTAGTCCTCTGGACGACGCTCATGATCCATCATGTGACCATCCCTGTATCCTTGGGGTGGGGGACCCCGGTTATGATAATCCCGCTGATAGTCTCTGGGATCTCGCTGATAATCCCGAGGGTCTCGATGTCCTCTAGGGTCCCTGGGATCTCGGTTATCCCTCCTGTTATTGGGGTATCTAGGGTCCTGTCGATAATCACCAGGGTACTGGTCAAAGTTTGGATCCCCTCGTCCATTTGTGGGATATCCTGGCGGGATCCTGTCTTGGTTTGGGGACCTGTCATGCTGATTCTCAGGAACAGGGTACATGGAATCGGGTACATATCGCTTTCTCTGTTGTAAAGGACTACCCTGTCGTAGCGAGTTGGATCTAGCTACAGAAATTCCACCATGATATCCATTTAACTGGGCAGAATTTCCTCTGATTATTGTCTACAATGTGTTAGAGAAGGTTAAATCTTTCATTGACGTTCTTCTGGAGAACATTTAATAACTGCCAGTAAAAACAAAGTTTGGTTCAAAAACTGTCCATGTTAAAAATACATTAGACTGGTGTTCAAGTCAATACTGAATGAAAATATATGTACAGAAAAGTCAATGATACACAAAAGCTTTTAACATACTTAATATTTTCAAGATAATAATTAAAGAAGTCATTTAAATGATATTTTAAGAACAACCTCTAAACTCCTCAAAACTAATATGTGGAAAATTAAGAAATCCCCCCAGATCATCTTGAAAACATCCTGAAACTTTACTCTAAACCCTCAAATTGATATGTTACACATATATTTTTTTTTTAAAATCTAAAACAAAATTTTTCATAAAATTTTATTTTTTTTCTACAGAAATATATTCCCCCAAATGTTGATGTTATATGCATGATACAAATTCTTAATAATGAATTTGATCTTCATTTTTCCATACAATTCTTACTTTTTGAAGAGAAATTTCCTCAAATGTTGATGTTATACATGCAAGATACAAATTTTTAATGATCAATTTGATATAAAATTTATAAATATATATTAGAGGTGCCATTTCAAGATAACTTTCCAATAACAATTCAATTTAATAAATTCCACTAATCTAGATAAATTAAGGGTTTTTTTCAGCGTACCTTGAGGGGTTGAATGTCCATGTCTGTGATAGTGGAGGGGTCCACCATGGGTTTTCTGCGTTGTTCCTGCTCTTGATCAGGAATGATGATGCCCATCCACTGCGGCGGAAGCCCCACGTATTTCCCATGTTCAGAGTCAAACCCTGTATGGACACGGTGCTCAAAGTTCAAAGGTTTAGAAATTTCAGGCCTTTTCTTGTTTTTCTTGAACATGGTAAAATATCTGCAAATATCATCAAGCAACATCTCTGTAAGAATTCTAAAACACAATATGTTATCCTCCTTCAGTTCCCACTAAATAAACTATCACATTTTTCAGCAGAAATGAAATTTTTTACACAGAACACACTCTGCCACCATGCTGATAAGCCTCTCAAAAAGCATGCAACAAAAGTCAGGTAATAGAGGAGATTATTATTATGTGACATATATCTCTTGTTTCCGCATAAAGCGTTATCAGTGAAAAACACAAGACGGGGAAAATAATTAGGGTACTCTGGGGCCAAAAACAACATTTCTACAGCTTGTTTCCTCATTACCTGATATAAAAACATTATTTCTTAGATATGCAAGTCCATGAGCATGAAGATATTTTTTTTTTGACAGTTGGAGTTGTCCATCAATATAACACATTAACTATATATTCTGATCTCCCACCAGGAAGGCACATAACCCTGGTATTTAAAACAAACACTTCATTACCACACTCAGTAGTTTACTCTCAAATAACAATAGCCACTTTTAATCAATGAATTATTACAATTATTGGGGAAAAAAAAAGAGACATGGTCCATTTACTTGTTGGATATATAATCATTATGGGAATTGTCATATTACATTTTTTAATTTGTGAATTCCAGCTATGATGCAGGAAGTTGTGGCAATTGTTGGATAAATTCCCCACATGTCGATGTGCTGGGAGTTTAATTTTTTGAACTTGTCTGCCATTGTCTCACTATCAGCTACATCATCACTCAATCCTATGTTGCACCTAGTAATCCTATTGGTTTTTGTCAGTTACACGGTCAATTTTAGCAAGCGTGCCGATACATAGAATGCCAGAGAATGATGCAGAAACTGATCACGGCAGCCATTAGTCATTAGATCATATTACATCTATACACATAATGAACTGATCACCCTCTATAAAAGTAATAACATGTCCATAAATCATCGTGCACTGACACCCTATATTGAAAAGCAACAGCAAAATGCCACATCCAATTTCCTGGATCTTCGTATTTCTTGAAAATAAGTTTTTGATGAAAGAAATGACATTTAAGTTTGTTCAAATGAACATTGAACATTTTAATTAGATGCAGTGGAAAAAAAAGCATCAGAGTGTGGCATATCTGGACAAAAAAATCATCTCTGTGCTTGTCAAATCACCGGTAATTTCCATAATCCCATTATAGTAAAGTCAAAACATGGCCATGAATCTGTTAAATATATACCACACTAGCTCAACACTGCAATCAAAAGCTGGAGGGTAAATCCACCAAATTGTGTACCTCACACACATTCACAAAACAGCACAATTAACATAGCTCGTAACCAACATATATGCTTAGATAATTCAACCCAGACTTTCCCCCTAATTCATAATTACTACCAGTAATTATAAAGCAAATCATTTTTTGGTGCACAGAAAATATCTATAAATTTAATAATCATATAAAATATAAAAAACCCATTTAATTTACCTCTGCATCTTAGAAATTTACATTACATCCAAACAATGCTTCACAATAATCTATACAAGCTCAAAACAATATTTCCAGAAATATCCAAGAGTGGATAATATTTCACCCATGTTCTGTACAATGCTTGAAATCCTACAACACATTCAAAAGTGTTTTCTAGTGCAAAATGTTGTACACGTGCTTAAAAAACTTTTACCATCAAGTGAAACTCCAAAGTGTCAAAACATTTTAGAGACCACATACATATACACCGTAACATGGATGGAATTCCTGCCAGGTTTTCAATTACTGAATAACCAATTTGATAGGAAAATTAATCAAGTGATCCAATATTTGACACCAAACACCAAATGTTTTCTATTAGAAATGTGAGACTTTCGCCTAATGTGATAAAAATTTAATGAAGGAACCACACATCTTTTATTTCATTGATCATTGGTATGATAAATGTATGTACAGAGAAGTTTGAAATGTGTAACTATAATCCAACTAAGCAGTTAACTAATACATGTAATAAACATTATCAAAATTATTGACATGTAGTGAACAGATTTGGAAAACTAAGAAATGTTTATTCATAAAGTTTCGGGACAATTTTTTTTCCAGACCTGGCAAAAAATGTAGGATGCTCTCGACTCGTATGAAACCTTTAGGTACTAGCTCTCTTCAATAATCATGATTTTAATCATATTTCAATATAATGTTAACAAAGTCATTAATCATTGAAATCAAAAAGGGGAAAACCACATATTTAACAGGCAACACTTTTTTGTGGGAATCATTGCATTTATTACATATTATGCTATATCATTTGTCATATTAAGAAATCAAATGGGATTAAGTTGCATCATGACATATTAAATGTATTATGCAACATTTACACAAACTTATGATGAAATGTATACCTATCTATAATATCTAAACAATAGTTCACAAATCAAAACAAGACATATTTATTAAAAGTATGTTGATAGGTTGCCAAAAAAAACCCCAAACACACCCACATTTTGAGTATATGCAGAGGTTCCTGAGGAGACCAACAACTAAAATTACATTTATTCTTCATTTATAGAATATATCATTTATTCTTCATTTATAGAATATGTCATTTATTCTTCATTTATAGAATATGTCATTTATTCACACATTGAAAAAAGAGGCCCTTGGGTCTTAACAGTCACCTGAATATGCACATTTCTTGGTCTTTAAAAATCATTGTGTTACCTATGTTCATTCTATACTTTTTCAGTTTTATACTATTAAAGTCATATACAATGTACAAGGTGTAGATAAATTGGTATATTTAGTATCATTTACAATCAATAGTTTTATCACAGCAAAATATGATTTTCTATCCGAGTCTTAGAAAAGGTATACAATATTTTTTTTTTTTTTTTTTTTAAAGTTTTCTAAAACGGGCTCAATTTAATCATGAAAACAGTTTGCCTGCATCATATCCAGGAGTATAGTTTTTCTAAAATACATTGCATTTTCAACATATGATCAACTAAGCCCCATCCTGGGACCTGAACCCAGGGGTCATAAATTTTACATTGCTCATTATAATGTAAAAGTAAAGAAGATTTTCTATTGCATTTTCAATACACAATCCATATAACCAATCTAGCCCTATCCCTGTACCCTGGGGTAATGACTTTCATAATTTTGGTAGAGGACTGAATGCAAATTACAATCATGCAAACACTTTGTCTCTAACTGATATAAAGTACAGAAAATATTCCTAGATATAATATATTTTCAAAACACTTAGCCCCACTCTAGGACCATGAGTGAACCCATAAATTGCATTTTTAATAGATTACCAACTTAGCTTTACTCTGGGGCAGATACCCTAAACTCAGGGGTCATGAATTTCTCTGCTCACTATCATCACACCAACAGAACTGAATTTATTTCTCTCAACACAATTGTATACCAAGATTTAGTATTCTACATAAAAGCAAATGTAACAATTCATCAAAGTTTTAAGACATGCTTGAGTGTGGAGATTGACAACATTAATGTTGCAATCAGAAACAGATTGACTAGTTGATGTCCAGAACTAAAGAAAAAGATTTCCCGAGATATATATATTTGCATTTTTAATATATGATCAATTTAGCCCTACCCTGAGGCATGAACCCCTGAACTCAGGGTCACGAACTTCACAATTTTGGTAAAGGGCTCATTGCTTATCATAATTATGCCAATAGTTTCACCGTTTGATTACATTAACTTTGATGGTTCTGGCCACAAGCCTGACAGATCCCAGGGAGAGCTGGGCCCATGAAATTCAAAATATTTTTTTCCCTTGGACTGTAGATGAGAAATATATTTTTTAATGGTATATACAAGCTCAACAAAAATTTTATCTATCTAACAAATAAGGACAAATTTACTTGGTTGATGATTAAGACAAACCAGTAATTGTCAAATTGAGTGAATATTTAGTGCAAACTTTCAGAAAAAGAAGTGATGCTTTAAAACTACAAAAATCATTATAGTTTATTATTCATATATTGGTATAATACTGATACTGTCCATCTACTTGTATATATACATGATTAGCAATTCATATATGTATGTACTTGTTTCCCCAACATGCTGCATCCACATGCAGTTTGCAATCTATGTAACCTGTAGTTAATGTTGTAAACTTTCTTTCTTTTTTGAATTTCCTTCTTTATAAAATGTCTTACTGTTATGCCCTCTGGGCCCAAAATTGGAATAAACTTAACTTATCTTATCTTATCTATACCAAAATTGGTTGGGCTGTTCCAGTGAAGAAGCTGAAAATGTCTAAAACTATATACCACAGACAAAAACATATAGCAATAGGTCAGACCTAAAAATTCAATTGTTCTGCGACAGTATTAAGTCAGTATTATCTAAGACACATGTTTCTAGTTCAAAATTATCAAGTTAAGAGTGTTGGATAATAATAATGAGGTCATACACAATCTAATTAAAATTAGATATTCCACCTGCTCCCCGGTTTTCAATACGCCATGCCGCGTAGACACCACCAGGGAGCGGATGGAAAATCTCATTTTAATTAGATCCGGTCATACGCAGCATCTGAACCACGAGTAGATTGCAGCTCAGTCCATTTCCTATATAGCTGCAATATCAATGCATGCATAAATGCAAGTCGGATCAAAGCAGACTACTTAGGAATGGACCTGTATGGACTACTTTAACTTGCTCATTCATCCCAATAGTTTAGGTAGTGACCGTTCAAAGCAGAATGAAGAGCCTGCATCACTAGATACAGTATTTATGCAGATCTGTCCATGCAAGACTTTGATAAGTCCTGAGTAAACTTGTTCTGGGGCATGTAGTGACTAACACATGATATGTAGCATGCATCACCAGATGCTAATTACATTTCAAACTGGCTGAAGGAAACCTGCATTTAAAAAAAAATCCAAAGTTGACATATCTGCAAATTTTCCACCCATCTCTACATATTTTGGAGTTAAATATGTCCTAATAGACCTGAAAATGTCCTGCACAATGTTAAGATGGACCTGTTTTAAAAGAGTAAAATCTACATGTAATAATGGTCATTCATCCCAATGTCTGATAGGTCTCGTGCAACAAAGAATAACATGTAAACATCCTTATTTGTTTAGCTAAGGCAGGGACTACTCAAAAAAATAGAAATCAAAATATTCTGATTTTCACGTTTCCAAGCAACATACAAAATGGGAGCTTCAGATTTATATGTATATATTTTACTATAGAAAAGTCCTGCTCCTTGCTAAGCCTCATGTAAGTGTTCAGTGTCCACAGACACTATCAATGAGACGGCATCACTATACACATCTGTACACATTTCAATGGAGAGCTTAATAATCACTGCATATAAAAATTCATAAAATGTTTCAAGATAAACAAGTTCTTTTTTAAATGAATTTGCTTGGCACTATTCTATATTCACATTCTCTTTGTTTTTTCCTCGATGATTCTTACTAACGGAATCTGAAGGTTGATCTCTCATAAATGTTCAATTTTTACTGCATATGAACTTCACCTAAAGAGAACAACACGGCACGGGTTTATCATCAAAATTCGAACTGATTAAAATGTAAATATAAGAAATATCTATCAGTTTTTAACGAGCTCCATTCAATATGCTGGTGACATGCATGCTACAATACACAAAGGCTTAGGTATATCACCTCATAAACTGAAAGACATTTCTGAAGTATACAGGCTTATTTTTGCTGTGGTTTAATTTTCTTTATTTTCGCTGCAGTTGACTAAAACTTGAATCAAAATTGGTGTAAAACTGCCTAGTAATATATGTACAGGAGTCATTCGGTTCCTTATAGAGTTCCACAGATTTTATTCCTTCCTACTTAGTACATTCAGAATATCACTAAACTTTAAGGATTCTTCTATTTACTTCCCTTAGTTTACAACCTTAATTAAGGGTTATAAACTAATTTTATTGCAGCTATGTTTGTTGTAAATAATAGAGAACCTTTAGTAACCATACATTTCTACATCCAAGAGTCGTTGAAACTTTCACTTCAGAATAAAACTTTCACCTTAACCTCAGATTTCAAAACTGATTTCTGTCACATCAAGCTGATGGTTTCAAGGTGATGGCATAAATTCCAGATGTTTTTTTTTGAAAGTGAAAGACAAAGAGCTGAAGCCAGTGCATTATCTTGTGAAATATTAAATAATATTCATTTACCATCGGATTATGATGTCACAAAAACATCATGCAATTACATGTAGTAATATAAGATCTGATGAATTATCAAGTTTTTGCAAGGTTGAGTTTGCATTATCATAGATTGTTAAATACATGTCTAATAAAAGTACAGGCATTAGTGACATAGGTTGAACACTACAGAATGTTCAATATCAATTTGGTGTTACACAACTCATGCAGTCTTTTTGATGACGATCATATTGCATATATTCTCAACAATCATTACTTCTGGAATTCAATGTATTTAATAGCTCATACTTCAGAATTTGGAAGGAACTGTTCTGGATCCAATAAATAAAAGGAAGACCCATTATTGCACCTTTTCCTTACGAAGCTTAAAAACTTCGAAAATACAGCGCCCATGATACACATTGACCCTTCTCTGACAGATCAGGTAAACTTAATATTAAAGACTGAGGCAATATGTAAAACAGAATGCACTTGATGCCACACTGCATTGAAATCACAGGAGATTGTGTCAGATCTTGGATTGCTACAAGAAAAGACCTGATGATAATCTGGATGTGAAATTAAAACACTGTAAAGGGTCTATTAATTAAAGAACTCTTAGCAAAATTAGTAAAACCATTTATATATTGACGTTACCAAATTGTGATCCTTAATGATGAGGTACAAATTGCGGATTTTAGACAACCTTGCAAGAAAAGTATAAATCTCACCCTATTGAGTTCTTGATCAATTAAATTACAGCAGCCCTAGTACCAGCTCAAGAACTATAAAGTAGTATTAATTAAAACCAGTTTACAACAGGTAAAATATTTAGACACAGTACCAATGCATGTAATCGCTAGCAGCTAATTTGTAAATCAACATTCTTTTCTGTTTTAAAATTGTTGAATACTATAAAAGAAAAATGTACAAAATCTTGCATATTGGCATCACAAAGAAATTCAGATGTTATATTATGTTTTCTTCAAGAGTTGTATCACACAGAGAAAAACACTGGCTATCATAATACAAGGTAGAACCACTTATCAAGTCATTGCTACTCCCCTTCTGTCTTTGGTAGATGTGTCTCAATTGTTTTTATTAATAAATTTGCACATAATAAACAAATGATGATCAAAAATTTTCTGATTAGCAATAAGTATGATAACAAAATTACTATACTAGTGGAAAACCTGTAATATTTGCATCAAATTTTAAAGGGACTGCAGGTTAACATTTTTTCTTCTTCATTACATTAAAAATATAACTCATTTTATGTTGACAGCCAAAATTTTGATCTTCTGAATGCAAGGACAAGAGCAATATTTTAGCCTTAACTCAATGTTATGTAAACAAGGAATTAATTCTTTTATATGTTTACAAACAAACCAGTGAAATGTTAATTTTGTAATTTAAAGCATCTTAATTTTGCACAGTCACAAATTCAACTTTTAGACATACGTGACAACACATTTTTTACCTAAAGAATACTTGAAATGTGATAGATATAATAAACTTTGATCGATATCCATTTCTTTAAAAAACTCTGTGAACAATAACATACCGCAATCTTTGTTTACAAAACAAATAATAAACTCTCTAAAATGAGCTTCTGTGATAATGTATAACCTTAATTGTTTTGGTGAAACTTTTTAAACACATTAGACAGTCGATTTTGATCATTAAAAATGAAAAACAAAATTTGGGTGGAAATTGCGAATCAGTCCCTTTAAACATAGTACACTTTCTTGTATAAAGAAACACTGTAACATTGGCTGTGCCGATTAATTATCATAATTGGTGGTACAAATGTTCATTTATAGAAGAGAATAGCATTTTCACATTGAAATATATTTTTGACAAATTTGATTTATCTATGGGTAGAAGTCAAATCAAACAAAAAAAGGACATATCTATTTATACCTATCCTATGTCAAAAGTATACATTGGCGGATCCAGAAGGGGGGGGGGGGTTGGTTGGAAACCCACCCACCCCTTTCTCTGGGACATCTATGTGTAGTTTTTTAACATCATAATGCTAATATTTAGGCATCTATGTCTTTTCACAAGTCTCTTATTAATTAGCACTGAATGATACCTACATATTTTTTTATCAATTCATAATGGATATGATCTAGTGCAGCTTCCAGATCACCCCCAAGCTTTTCCATATTGCTGGATCCACCTTCAGTATATTTGATTAAATTCAACAAACATTTGTTGACAGAATGCAAATTATACGCTTCGATCAGTCTTTGTGAAATATCTCGAAATCAAAACTATAGACAGCTGATAAACCATGCAAAGTCCACAATTCATGGGGGGGGGGGGGAATAAAATGACCGAACAAAAATGTTCAACTAAAGTTACTTCCTATTGTGGCATCATACTTTCATTTATTGGATTGGAAATCACATCTAGCACTACTGCCTGAGATGGACAGGTGGGCAGGGATGAAATTTCACACAAAAACCCAGCAGTCAGGCTAATTCTGACATCCAATGTGCAACAACAAATGTCAGACACAAATTTAAGTAAGTCATTCCTGTGAAATATAATAAACATACATGTATTACAAACTAAAAATCAGAACTGACAGATTTAAAACTTTTTGAGTGTAGCCTGTCCTGTGAATGGCTTATTGTTTCATTGGGTTTCCAACTCTGACACTGATGTACCGAACTTCAAAAATCAAATCAAAATATCACTCCCACTGTTGCACCATGAAATGAAGTCCACCCCCTGAAAACGTCAGTCTGTTAAAAATCAGGGAGGACTATAATACTACAGCTAATATAAATCTTACCGGTAGCCTTAGTATCATCTTGTCAATGTGGCATAATGAATGGTATAAAATTATCATGTATACATTTTCTAAAATTGTACGAATGGTGTAATCAAACGTATTGCCAAGGTGCTTGACATTGAAGAATTTTTACAATGACAACATTTCCTGACAAAAAGAAGGTCCATGTCTTTTGCGATGACTGTCCCTCAACTGGACACTGTAATATATTCATGAATTCGTACTAGTAGATCACCTATCCTATCCCAAATCAGTTCTAGGTCAGGATGTTGCATAAAAATTCACGCATGAGTAAATTCCAGATGTACCAGTGGCATCTCCGTGCTATAACATACGGCACCGCAATTTTACAGACATTAGACTAATCTACCTGTATTTACCTGCTGATAATCTAGGTAAACGATGTCTGATCTACTCTCGAATGAATCCTGCAGTATTGAAGACACACTGATTAAATCAGAAATATTAGATATAATAATTGGCCTGCTCGTTGGCGTGATATGAGTCAATTTAAAGACCTGGTCACGAAATGTTTGACATTTTTTGCATTTTACACACCCTTTCCCATCATAAACAACATCGCCAAGTCTTACAAGAGAAAAGTTTGCAAAATTAATCACTCTTAACGAATTAATGATAATTTGAAATCAACATTCATTTACTATAAAGTAGCATAAAACTCACCTTTCATGGAAAATAGTATATATTATTTACATTTTCTCAAGCCATACTCGCCATTTTGAGTTACAAACTTACATACGGGATATTTCGGCTTACCTGTCCACTAGATGGCGCTACACGCAGCCCTCTATAAGGCCGCGAAACTTTGAATTCATGGGATAGATCACGATACAGGTCTGCAGCGACAATGAAATACATAATTATAATGGAGGAAAACATATACCTATGTTATTATACTTTATAATAATAGGCAGTTGGCTTTTTACTGATATCAGTGTATACCAAAGCTAAAGGGGGGGGGGGGGGGGGGGGGGGGGGGGCTTGTGCATCTCCATTACCCTGAGAGCTATGTTGGTGGGAGATCCTGGTAGGGCCTGATCCATGCCTATGACAGGTTGAAGGGTAGAAACCAGACTAACTGACATTCACTGGCCCTCCAGGTTGGGGATTTAATTGACTCGATTCTGTAAAAACCAAGATGTTACAGAAACTGCAACAACATCATCTGAAAACAACATGGTTACAGAAGAGTCCTCTCAGGTAGAGCTCATGACGCTAGCTGCTGAAAGTAAGTCTTCAACAACCCAACAAATCTCTCACTTCACAAGATCCAGATATTCAACACCAATGTAAAGTATGTCCTACAAAATGATTCAGAAACTTGGTGAGTTACAAGGACCAACACCAATAGACTACAGACATTTGTGAACAGTTGTCTCAGAGACATCCTCAACATCAGGAGGCCGGAGGTCATTGCCAATGAACAACTGTGGAACAGGTTGAAACAAGCCCCAATTGAAAGTGAATCAAGAGGTGGAAACTGGAATGGATTGGCTCCATGCTAGGAAAGCCTGCCAGAACGATTTCCGGGCCGAGCTGAAGAGGATCAGCCAATACTGTGTGCATTGGACAAGTGTTGTTGCAGCCCTGTGTTCCTTGGGGAATCAAAAGGCATAAGTCAAGTGTTGTTAGCCATGTAAATTAAGTAGATGTATATTGTACGTGTTACATGATATTATAATACTATTAACAAGCCATTGTTTCTAAGGTATAAAGAGTCTCTGATATATAAACAAATTTCTTTTGTAGACACAATATTGAGAGGATTCAGTAAGCAATAGTACATGTCAGGATTATTATGTAACAGGAAGGGAGAAAATGCAACAGACCAGGATTTGAACCTAGGCCCCCTGAATCTCTAGTTAGGTGCTCTACCGGCTGAGCTATCTGGCCACCGGCGATCGAACCCAGCTGACCACTACATTCCTTCTTCCTTAATTGTCTTCACACTTGAAAACATCAACCCAGATTCTAAAAGCCCCTGGCAGGACTTTCACCAGCAAATCCAGGGGTGGTCTATGGCAACAAATGTAACAGGAAGGGAGAAAATGCAACAGACCAGACTGGAATTTGAACCCGGGCTCCTGATTCTCTAGTGAAGTGCTCTACCATCTGAGCTATCTGGCCACCAGACTAACCGCTACAATCATATATTTTTGATAGGACAATCAAGTAAAAAAGTTTTTTCATCTTCAACCACTGGTCTTATAATTTAGCAAAATCTGTTTTCTCTAGGAATGACAGGATTACTATATCTACCTGTTTCTATCACAGGCAATTATATCGCTTGGCTTTCAATTTAATATTAGAGATTGTTCTCTTTTAGTAAATTCGAACCCAAGCGATATAATTGTCTGAGGTTTCTATGTAACTGATGTGCACTTATTCTTAGTTAGTTTTGTAAGATAAGAGCGTACTGGGTTCTTGTGAATTGGAATACACAAATATGGTTGTATTTCTAGTTTTCTGTCATCATAGTTGAACAAGAGTACTACAAACAGTATGTACATAATTTACTTACTTATCCTCTTCGTCCCCGGTGGGACATAAGGCTTCAACAAGTTGTTTCCATCTAGCTCTGTCCTTGGCAATATACTGTGCCTGTCCCCATGAGTAGCCCATTTCCTCAAGTTCTGATGTTACGGTTCTCCTCCAGGTGGTACGTGGTCTGCCTCTTTTCCTCTTTCCAGGTGGTGTCCAGTGTAGAGCTACTTTGGGAATCCTGTTCTGGGGCATTCTCATTACGTGACCAAGCCATCTCATTCTTCGTTGTTTAATCTCTGCGCTGATCTTCTTGCTTTTGCACTTTTGGTGTAGGTTTTTATTACTGATTTTGTTTGGCCAAAAGATTCTGTTTATTTTTGTAAGGCAGCTGTTGTGGAAGGCCTCAATTTTTTTTATGTCACTGTCTATAACACGCCAGCACTCAGACCCATGCAGGAGGACTGATTTCACATTGCTGTTATAAAGTTGGACTTTGGTCCTCAGACTGTAGTTGTTTGATTTCCAGATGGTTTGGAGTTGGGCGAATGCTGCACGTGCTTTGTTGAGTCTTGCCTTTATGTCTTTCCCGGCACCGTTGTCCTTGCTAAGTATGCTTCCTAGGTAGGTGAAGTCCTCTACCTCCTCTAGCGGTTCTCCATTTAAAACCACAGGTTCCACTGGAGCATTTATTGTCATCACCTTGGTCTTTTTGGTGTTGATGTTAAGACCAGTTTGTTTGGCAAATTTGTTCAGCTGATCTGTTTTTTCTTGTAGATGAGTCTTGTTCCCTGAGATCTCTGCCAGGTCGTCTGCAAAGTCTAGGTCCTCTAGGTTGCTGAACATAGTCCACTGGATACCTCTCTTCTTATCTGCTGTGCTGTTTCTTTGGATCCAATCAATGACTATTAAGAAGAGGATAGGTGACAACATACATCCTTGTCTAACTCCAGATTTGACACTAAAGGACTCAGAGATGTTCTTTCCTAATATGACACTGCATTCAAAGTTTTGGTAGAATGCTCGCATAAGGTTACAGATTTTCATTGGGATTCCATATGATCTAACTATTTTCCACAATGTATCCCTATGCACACTGTCAAATGCCTTCTTAAAGTCAATATAGTTGATGTATAGTGGCATTTTCCATTCAATACATTGTTCGATAATATTACGAATGGCAAAAATCTGGTCTATGCAGCCTCTTCCTCTTCTGAACCCAGCTTGTTCTTCTCTCAATTTATCATCAATAGCTTCATCTATTCTGCTGAGAAGTATTTTGCAGAATACCTTACTGGGGACTGAGAGCAATGTTATTCCTCTCCAGTTATCACACATTTGGAGGTCTCCCTTTTTTGCTAGTTTTACGATAAGTCCTTTACTCCAATCAGATGGTATAGTCTCATTTTCCCAGATGGATACAAATAAGCTCAGTAGTTTGTTTGCTGATGTGACAATATCTGATTTTAGCATCTCAGCATGTATGTTGTCAATGCCAGGTGATTTCCCATTTTTAAGATTTTTTATAGAATTTTTAACTTCCTCCAATGTCGGTGGTTTGAGGTCTATTTCCAGGTCTTCCTCAGCAGGTACAGGAGTAGTAGGTTCATCAGGTTCTGGGCAATTTAATACCTCTTGAAAATACTGGACCCACCTTTTGGCCTGTTCATGATCTGTCGATAGTGGGTGGCCATCTTTGTCCTTAACAAGAGCTGGTTGGGTTGTATTTTTACCACATAGCTGTTTAGTTATCTTATACACAACGCTCATTTCTCCATGAGAAGCTGCATGTTCTGCTCTTTTTGCAAGGTTGTCAAGGTGCATTCTTCTGTCTTTTCTTGCACTTCTTTTCACTTCTTTGTCTTTTTCTCTATATGAAATTTGCATTTGTTCTTGTAATCTGGTCGACTTTGTGCTTATGATTTTTTGTTTCAGTTTCTTCCTTTCACTTATTCTTTCCCATGTGTCTGATGTTAGCCATTCCTTATTCTTTTTTGTTCTATAACCCAAAGTTTTTGCAGCTGTTTCAACATATGTTTCTTTGATGGTGTCCCACTTTCCTTGAATGTTGTCTTGATCATCAGGGTTGTTTTCAAGTGCTTTAAATCTGTTTTTTAATTCCAGATTGAACGCCTTATTAATATTTGGGATTTTTAATTTATCTATGTCAAATTTCCTTTTCATTCCTTGCTGTTGATGATTTCTGCGTAGTTTCAGTTTGATGGTAGCTTTCAACAGGTAGTGGTCACTGTTGACATCCGCACCTCTGTATACTTTAACATCATATAATGATCTACGCCACTTATTGTTTATTATCATATGGTCGATCTGGTTTGTTGTTCTACCATCTGGAGATTTCCAAGATAACTTATGTATATCCTTGTGGGGGAATATGGTCCCCCCTATCACCAGGTTGTTGTTAAGGCAGAAGTCAATAAGGCGTTCTCCATTATCATTGCGTATTCCACAACCATGTTTGCCCATTGATCTTTCGCAGTCAGTGTTGTCAGCACCCACTTTTGCATTCAGATCGCCCATCATCAACAGCATGTCGTGCTGAGGAACCTTAGATACGACCATCTGAAGTTGTTCGTAGAAGTCATCTTTAATTTCTTCTTCCGCATCATTCGTTGGTGCATAGCACTGTATGATTGTAAGTTTACAGTACTTGGAGTTGAAACGTGCTCTAATTAAACGGTCATTGATTGGCTCCCACTCAAGTAGTGTTTTGATCTTTTCTTTGCTTATCATTATTGCCACTCCACTTTGATGTTTGTCATCATGTCCTGAATATAAGATGGTATGGCCACTGTTCACTCTCATCTTTCCTGATTTTAACCAGCGACATTCACTCACTCCTAGAATGTCAAGTCCATATCTCTGCATTTCATCGGCAACCTGCGCTGTCTTTGATGTTTCAAACATTGTGCGAACATTCCATGCTCCAACACAAAGTTTTTCTTTTGGCCCTAAAAGACTCTCAATCATTCTCCTGGGAGATGTCATACCGCCTGTATTCTGGCTGGAATCTTCAGGGACAGAGTTATTTGCTATTTCACTTGTTTCAGTTTCTGTAACATAGAGTTTTTTTACTGGGTAGGGTAGTTGGCCCGACGCCAAACCTCCGCTCCGGTGGACTGGGTTTTCTTTCTGGGTTGTCCTTCCCATAGATGATTGCACTGCTAATGCTTATGAGTTCCTTCTACCTAGATTTTCTGTCTGGGTTTTCTCCCATAGCCTTTAACTTTCCCAAGCCATCTACAAGGCAGTAGAGCTATTTAACCCATAGCTGGGCCAAGGTTGGTGAGTGTAAGGGCATGTCCATACGCCGATGGGCCTACACACTGCACCTCTGAGGTCCTTGATACTCCGAGATCCCATACAGTTCAGCCTGTGATTGTTAGACCGCAGTATCCATGCATTGCCACGAGGAGGCACTGTATGAGTCTTGGTAGTGTAGAGGCTTTGTACTGGCAAGGTAAGATTTATGCATTTTACTCACCCTTTCACCTACAAGTAGGCTAGCCAGCGGTAGCAGTAGATCTACAATTTTGATCTCCGCCACACTAGACGCATTTCACTACCCTGTGGTGAAACACCACCAACGCATTATGTACATAATACGCCAATGAAAATGCTTAGTACATAGTATTTTTCTTAAGCCATATTTTGTAGAACTTTGCTTCAGGTAGTACCAGCCATCATCAAGCTGTGACATACTTTCTTTGCTTTGTATGAATAAAGGGTCTTAGCTTAAAGCTGTGACAAGAGGTAGATAGACAAACCAAGAGTACTGTGTCTAAAATATTTCCCCAAATTTGACTAAGTTCAACAACCTGTAAATAATTGTTGAGAATCAAAATCCTTGCAGTATGCACATCTTCAAGTTATTTACAAAGACCCTAGCTTCTAAACTGTGAGAGGAGTTAAAAGGACATTTAATATAATATTTCCTCAAAACGGACTACGTTCAACAACTTGTAATTTTCTCAAAAATTAAAGAAAATAAAAATCCTTGCCACATGTGGATCTTCCATACTCATAAATAATACTCTGTAAAATAAGATGGCTTTCACTTGAAAATTGTGAGAGGAGTTAATTGGACAAATTATGTACCCTCCATATAACAGTAATGTTCAAATAAAGGGACAAAACTCCTGAAAGAAAAGTCGAAATGGATCAGAATTGCAACATGATCTAGAGTGATCCAATAAGAAGCTACATAGCAAGTTTCAGCTTAATTGATATGTGACAGAAAAGAAATTAGAAACTGAAAACCCTGAACAGATGAAAGGACAGATGCAATTTCTACCCAGAGTTATCATTCCTTACACTCACTTATACCTCTGTCAACGTCTCCAGGGTTTTACAAGATTTTTGTAAAATGACACATATGCTCAAATAAAGTATGGTTTTGACTTCAGTTACAAAAATATACATAAATAAATATTGAGCAGATATCAAGTCTTTTTGTGACACAAGAAGCATTGATTTGGATTGAAACATGGATATTGGGTAGTTCTATTGCACCCGGCCTATACATGTACATAGGTACATGAAGAATATATACATGTAGTATTAAATGGAAAAAAATCTACAAATAGTTGCTTGTCCTACATTTTCCCAATATTTTATAAAATAGTTCTTAGTTTTATTAGCCGTAAAAAAAGTGGATTTACATGTGGAATAACATTGCTTATTTTGAGATGTTAACAGAGGAGTAAGTGAGATCGAGCAAGGAACGACAACTCTGGGTAGAGATTGGACAGATGTACAGACATTGCTGCACCATAATGCTATAAAATGAGAGTTTTCCATTGAAAACATGACATTTGATGCCATAGACCAGTCCCTGGAACTGACAGGTTGAAATGCCTGCTAGGAATAAAGATCCTGGGTTGATGTCTTCCGGGTGTGAAGACATTTAAAGAGGAGGGAGGGTGGTGGTAAGACCACAGGTGCTTCTGGACAGGACTTTCAGTAATCCCTCCCTCTCGTTATTTCAATGATCAATTCCTTGGGCATTTAGTATATATTTTTAACAAAATATGTAACTTCATTTCAATGGAATACACAAATCTTGCATACAAACGTTTTATCTTGGGCCAAAAATAAAAATTGATTTGTTTGATGTACTCCGACCGACCCGTCAAATTTGCTCCTACCCGATCATTTTTTTCAGCAATTTTGTAGACAGATAGGTACAATTGTAGGTGTCAGATAACACCTGTAGACAGATGGGTACAATTGTAGGTGTCAGATAACACCTGTAGACAGATAGGTACAATTGTAGGTGTCAGATAACACCTGTAGACAGATAGGTACAATTGTAGGTGTCAGATAACACCTGTAGACAGATAGGTACAATTGTAGGTGCCAGATAACTCCAGCTTTCCCTTCTTCTCTCTCCTTCCCCCTACTTTTACCCTGTCCGTCCCCATTATCAAACACAGGTTCTTGTGGACAGGACTTCCAGTACTCACCCCCCCCCCCCCCTTTGTATTTTTCAATGTTCAATTCCTTGGGTATTTAGCATATATTTTTACCAAAGTATATAACTTAAAACTAGTGTTTACATTTATGGAATACACAAATCTCCTATAGAAACTGCATGCATATGTTTTTAAAAATGTCATATCACTGATTATGGTACAGCTTACTCCACTTATATTGAAGTCGCTTATTCGCTTATTTTAAAATATCGCTTATTTTGAAGTAAAACAAAATCCCCAGTCTCAGTCTTTTATTTTCTTTGCATTAAAATATCAGTTATATTGAAATCACTTATATTGAAATATCTCTTATTTTGAAGTCAATTATTGGTCCCATGAGTAGATAATGTATTGTTTTTATAACAGCTATATTGAAGTCACCAGTGATTGTAGTCATCCAGGTTGGTGGCTTCATCATTACACAAGTAGGTGTCAGTTGATTGGTTTCCCATGGATTACTTTTAATTGCATGTTTTTATAGGAATAAAATAACAGTGGGGTATAATCACTCCTTAAGGTAGTACTCTACATCATCATAATGGCTGACTTCCTTTAAAAACATGGATGACAAAATCGATATCAGCAATATTTGACTTTTCCTTTTCCATTTAAATACCTAGCCGAGTAGCTCAGTAGGTTAGAATACCGACTGCTGAACTGTAGGTTGCAGGTTCGAGTCCAGTAGGGGTTTTAAATTTTTTTCAGATTACCTTCTACTAAAACTGTATTTTTTGACAAAATGAAGTAAATTTGAAAATTTTCAAATTCAAAATATTGTTGTACATATCCTACACTTTTCATCTGCATCAAATTTCTCTGGTGTAGCATACCTCCTTAACAGCTTGATGACAGGATCATTTGTATTTGACCTCCCCACAAAAACAGAAAACTTTATCATTGGACACCAAATACAAATTAATAACTGCAAGAGATATAAGAATTTGAAGTCAAATCTGAAATGACAATTTTGCTAAAAGTAATTTCAAACACCTTACCACTATCACAGTGCATTAAAAATAATTTTTTGCAAGACTGGGTTCACATTAAAATCTCCAAATATTTAGTCTTTAACATCTGACGCGGACAGCGGCAATGTCTTTAAAGACATAATGATGCCACTTGCTTATGTTAGTGAACTTTATTTAAAAAAACAACAACTGCTTCTGAAATTCTTATGGTACTAGCCGAGACATACATGCGTGTCAAATGTTTTCACGGCGATTGTTTCAAGGGAAGAACTTACTTCCGATATTATATACATGTACATACTGCAAGGGAACTATCGGCGACGAAAGGAAAAAACGAAATTCTGGATGAAAATGTGATGTACAATCAACCTCGAAATAAAAATAGATTAAGTACAGACGCTACCTAAAGTAGAAGACGAAATTTTTGTAGACATCGAAAATTGAAACATTCATTCTTCATCAGCTCATTAAGAAACAAAAGTTAACAAAACTCGCATTTTTCTTAAAATAAAATTCTTCAGTGGACTAAATTCAATCAATTATCTATATATTGGAAATTGTGTAAAGTAATAAATTCCTATTTCTGCTTTCGTAATCGGGATCGAGATGCCAAAATGAAGCCTCCGATATGGTCGACATTTCCGATTTCGCTTATTTTGAACTTCTCTTATATTGAAAGAAAAAAATTAGTCCCCTGAATTTCAATATATCCGGAGTAAGCTGTAAATATGATATACAGTTAAACTTCGATATCTCGAACATCAATATCTTGAATACCACGGGTATGTCGAAGTGAGTTGGAAGTCCAAACTACCTATTCTTATGTATCTCGAACCCTCAAATATTTCAGAGTTTTTCTCAGCACCACTGTGTTTGAGATAACAAGGTCTGACTGTATTATAAAAGGGGTTTCTAATGTAAGATTTGTGTATTCCATTGAAATTAAAATACTTTTAAGTTCTAAACTTTATTTAACTATTAAAGGTATATGCTCAATACCCAAGGAATTGAACATTAAAAATACAAGAGCAGGAGGGGGGTGATTATCAGTGAAGTCCTATCCACAAGCACCTGTGTTTTATAAAGGCTGGCACACATTGCTAAGAAATTCATGGTCTCAAAATTCATTTGTATGCGATTCTTTCTTAAAATGCCAACATTAAAATTTTTGCTTACTCAACACACTCAAAACAGTCCTATTTTAAGAATTTTAATGCATGAAAGTTGGAGCTAGCGAATGTATTACTTCCTGAAACTACTTAAATCATATATTACTCAATATAATTATTTTTATAGTTTGTTTTCTGCATATACACACACTCCCTGCTTTTAATGCACAAGGGGTCCTAGCACTGACATACTTAATACGCTATAGCAATTCTGTAATCTAAGAAACATTCAACTTGGCTTTAACATCAGAATTATATCTAATCTCACCAAAATTTAACAAGCCTGATCTTCTAAAATATGGTCTCATTATCTTTGCAACATTCAAACAATTGTTTACCAACTTTACTATCCAAAAATAAAAACCAATGCAAGCCTCTCCACAACTGCGTATTTACTGCTTTATAATACACAACATTTGTCTCTATTTCATACTTGGTTACTCCATCGTGAGAATATATAATTGTCATCACCTTCATAAGTGTTATAGAGTGTATAAAATAAACAATAGAAACATGGTAACCTATGACAACATTTGCTGAACTTGTGCATCTTCCTTGTTCTAAGATATCACATTGATACTTAGTGAATCCGACAGTAAGAAAGCATCCATTGATAATGTAGGGCAGTCTCAGGCACATTAATACTTAGTGAATCCGGCAGTAACAAAGCATCCATTGATAATGTAGGGCAGTCTCAGGCACATTAATACTTAGTGAATCCGGCAGTAACAAAGCATCCATTGATAATGTAGGGCAGTCTCAGGCACATTAATACTTAGTGAATCCGGCAGTAACAAAGCATCCATTGATAATGTAGGGCAGTCTCAGGCACATTGATACTTAGTGAATCCGGTAGTAACAAAGCATCCATTGATAATGTAGGGCAGTCTAAGGTACTAGTGTCTGTTACTTTATGTAAAATTAAAATTAAATGCAATCATTTAGAATAAACATGACAGGTGCCCAAGACTTCAAACCACATGTCAATCACTGTCGGTGGTGCCGCCTCTTTTTCTTCTTCTTTTGTTTTGGGTGAATTTTCGTCTGAAATACGGCACTGCTTTTCAAGTTACTGGGTCGCATGTGGACATTTTGTTTCCTCTTCGTGGTTTTGTCCTCCTTTCTGTTAGGTTTTTTGTCTTTTTTCATCTGACGACTGATTAAGAAAAATTTACAACTTCATAATAATGTTCTATTATAATTATTTTGCTTATTCTATGTTGATCTTATATTCATAGTTGAAAGTACTGCATGTGCTTATGAACTTCAATTTTTTTTTTTACACACAACTAGAAGTTGGTTAAATATTAAAATAGAAGATGCATTCCTTTCTAGAAATGCAGGGCATATTGTGTGCCAAATTCAACAGATTTTTGTCTAGATGTTACTCAAGATAATTCGAAGTTCAAGGGACCTTGATAAAACTTATCAAGAAACGTTGCAGCCATTGAGAGTCAACTGTAGAGTTAAATCTCAGCATCTCTCACTGTACATGGAAAAACCTGGAATTGAGGAGAAATACCACTAACATGTTCAACAGAATCTGTTGCAGTGTGACTGACACAGACAGATACTAGACTAATTCATGAGAGACAGGAACACTAGACTACAAATATCAGTAGTGTGTCACCACTATCACCAAGGATACCATTCTTTCTTTCTGTGGGTTTTCCAAGGAGTATTCCACTCTCACCTTCCGACCACACAACTCGGTGCCTTTTAGTTTCATTGCCAGTGCCACTGAATCTTTAGACTGAAATGGAGGCATTAGTAAAAATGCATTTAGAATCTTGTTTGAATATCATTAAAGCTACAGTTTGATTTCATGTTGACATTGGTATCTTCTGAGGCTTCTGTAGTCTTAAGACCGTTTACCAGATTTCATGTGAAAATGATTTGTCACTCCTTTAGTTATGGGGTATTTCTTTGTACAACTCAATATTGTTAAGTAAAATTCATATCATGTGAAAGAAATTATCTAAATACATACTCCACGCCCATCAGAGAACATAATCAAGGTAATTAATTGGGCTTTGATTTAACACAGCGTTTTCGTTTAAAGAATACATGTCCAAGTTGTTTGTGTCACCCAGGCTTGGATTTCTCAAAAAATATCTAAAACTTAAGTTTGAGTTTTCTTCTATTTGAGCAGCCAAAATTTTAGTAAAATCTCAGGTCCAAGTTTCAAATGGAATCATGGGATATACAAACAATGGAATCATGGGATATATAAACAATGGAATCATGGGATATACAAACAATGGAATCATGGGATTTATAAACAATGGAATCATGGGATATATTAGTCTCGTTCAAGCAGACACTCGGCTGTCTCTGCAAATCTCCGAGCAGAGTCTGGTAAAGACATGCGATGATAACTGTTACCGCTGGGGAGCGCTAATTTAGTTTTGGTTTGAATCTCTCTGACATAAACAGTCGATTCTGAGATTTGGTGCTAATTAGTTGAACCTTCATTGGTGATGCTAATGGGCAAATCATTACTACATGTACAATAGAAATTATGGTCTTTGTCAGCTGCATGGAAATTGTACTTTCACTTTTGCCTCCTACAGTAATTTTGATAAAACAGTCTAACCATTTCCCATGGGTAGAACAGCAAATAAATTCTTTCCTTTAACAAAAGTTTTTATAAACAATCTAATTGTAAATCCTTAAGCTTAATTCAATCTAGCTATTACAAATTTCTTCAGTATTCGTTATTTTGGAGGTGTGTTGAATCAACCAATCAAATTAAATACCGATATTTTGGTAAGCCTCCTTCTGACATTACAAACGTTATCACGTGTCTTTACCAGACTCTCTGCTCGTCAGAGATTTATGGAGAAAGCAGAGTCTGGTTGCACGAGACTAGGGATATACAAACAATGGAATCATGGGATTTATAATTAATGGAATCATGGGATATATAAAGAATGGACTCATGGGATATTAATTATGTATAATCAGTAGGCGTATCATGCAGAAATATCCCATGTATAATTAGTAGGCCTATCCCATGCTTCCTTTATTTTCATATTTCCCATAATACACACAACCTAGACATTTATTTCTTACATTCATATTTTGATAATATAGGCTTTCAATATGAGGTTCAAAGGTTTGAGATTTCATCAAGCAATAAAAGCATCAAAAGAGCCTAGATTTATTTCTTCACATCATCAGTAAATTTATGTACATGCATACAATATCTTACAAAATATTACCAAATAAATGTAAGTTATAGAAAACCACATTAATTTTCAAAGGAACAAATTATTTTACCTTATAAGTTACATAACATATCCCCTTGCCCACTCCTGACTTATTATCTCGAATGACTCGAACATTTTTTATTTTTCCACAGCTAAGGAAATGGTTTCGGATGTCTTCTTCCTTGATATCTACAGTACAAGGTATTCATCAAATATTTAAATTACAAAATCAACAAAAATGTATGTACTTAAGACTCGCATGAAAATCAATTTATACTCATAAAAAACATTATTCGGAGAGCTAAACAATATACCTAATGGGAGATTTCCAACGAAAACGGAGCGCTTAAAGTCAGTCTGAAAGCAAAGACAGTTATTTAATTGTAAACATTTTGTATTTTGCAGAAATGAATTTAGCGCTGAGAGCCCAGCAATTATTTTGTTACCTTTCATTTAAACAATATTTATTCAATGAATTGACAGGATTGAGCAGCAGATTTAGCCTATATGATTTAAACAGTATTCATTCAATGAATTGATAGGAGCAGACTTAGCCTATATGAACTCTCTCCCTGAATTCATTACCTTAGGATTGTGATTTGACATATCAACCCTTAGATGAAAGTTTTCAACCAATTTTCCATTCCTAAAAGAGATAAAAAACATTTGTGTCATGAAAACATACCTGGAAACAAAATGAGTTATTTCCCTTTGTCAATGATTTACTGACAAAGTACTGGCTTGTTGAATGTTGCAAAATGCATGACAAAAATACAGTTCATATGTTCTAACTGATAAATATACTCTTACATATTCACTACTGATTATTCTTTTTAAACTTCTACATTTTGTTTACATCTATTTTCTTAACCAACAGACAACAGTACATGACAATGACCAAAATACAAATCAATGTTAAAAACCGCACTTATTTTCTGGGGGATCAATTTGCATTGTTGTTTTCTGGGGAATCAATTTGCATTGTTGTTTTCTGGGGATTAATTTGCATTGTTGTTTTCTGGGGGATCAATTTGCATTGTTGTTTTCTGGAGATCAATTTGCATTGTTGTTTTCTGGGGATTAATTTGCATTGTTGTTTTCTGGGGGATCAATTTGCATTGTTGTTTTCTGGGGGATCAATTTGCATTGTTGTTTACGGGGGGATCAATTTGCATTGTTGTTTTCTGGGGATCAATTTGCATTGTTGTTTTCGGGGGGATCAATTTGCATTGTTGTTTTCGGGGGGATCAATTTGCATTGTTGTTTTCTGGGGGATCAATTTGCAGTGTTGTTTTCTGGGGGATCAATTTGCAGTGTTGTTTTCACCATATTTTGAGTGTCCACAGACCTAGGAATTTCCAAGCCAACCATAGTAAAGACTAACAACTCCCACACCAAAAAATCATCACCTCATGTTAATCATAAAACTTGCTGATATTGACTTCATAGAAGTGATATTAATTGCAGAACTGCTTACATTTTCTGACGGACCTCATGGAGGTGATTTTACAGAACAGTGTACTGTTTACATTTCAGGCTGACCTCCTGGAGGTGATTCTACAGTTCTTACATTTTCAGGGCCTTCCTAGCACTGTCCTCCTCCATGAAGCAGACATAACCACAGATGTTGTCTCTCTCCGGATGGAAGTCCTTCCTACGGAATTCAAAATGAAAAAGGGAAGGTAACAAACAGTGATCAATCCCTTATTCGTATAAAGAATTATACAAAATTAAGAGTAAGGCAAACACAGACCCCTGAACATATCAGAGGTGGGATCAGGTGCCTTGGAGGAGTAAGCATTCCCTGTCGATCGGTCACACCCGCCGTGACAGCACAAACAATAATCTCACCGTATTAACAAAAAATGGAAATTTTCATAATGTAAAACAATGTTAACTGTTACGGTATATTACCAGTACATTAATGGGAAATATTGTTCCCTATGTACTTACAAAATCACAGCAGCTCTTTTGGGTAGCTTTGTATTTGATCTGGGCTGAAAATAAATACAAAAAGAAATTATCAATGTACTGCATTCAACGTCTTTATCAAAGAAATCATGTATATCAGTTCTTGAAGTGAAATAATAACAGGGTTCTAACTCACTGCACATCGAAGTCTCACACTCTCAATTGAGCCAAACGTCTTAAACAACTTGTGAAGACCCTGAGGAAACAAAAGCATACAATCAATACAAAGTGTTGGGATCGGTAGCTGAACTTTTCAAAAATTCTGCCAATATTTGTTTTTTATCTTCTAATTTTAAAATAAATTTCTATTATACCATAAATTCAACTCGGTGCATATTGAACATTAATTTGAGATTGTATTCTATGTTTGATGTGAATAGGGTCTCCATGTTTGATGTGATGTGAACAGGGTCTCCATGTTTGATGTGAATAGGATCTCCATGTTTGATGTGAATAAGGTCTCCATGTTTGATGTGAATAGGGTATCCATGTTTGATGTGATGTGAATAGGGTATCAGGGCTCTACATTAACTTTTTTCCTACTTGTGCATGTGGACAAGGGACAAAGATATTTACTTGTCTGAACTTCAACTTCACTTGTCTAAAAAAATTTCCAAAAAGATCTGATATTGTCAACTTGAAAACTGTATTACTTAAAATATAGTCCTTTTTTATACCTGCTTGATTGATTTTTTTTTATCTTATTCACTTGATAAAAACAACACACACATAAAACAAAATTTTATCTAGACTTCCTGTCTTGAATCAATGACTTCGTAAGATCCATGGATGATTGAAAGTAGTACGCAATAAGTGAACACCGATCTCAATCGAGTGTGACTCAGGATTTATATCAGGATCGAAGTTCATTTTTCATGCACTACTTCAGACTCTGAAACCGATAAACTTTTTACCAAATTGTTTGGAGACTTCTTTACATAAAAAAGCACTTGTCCAATTGGACAAGTGCCCATCAATATTCAATTGTCCGAAAAAAAATTCCACTACATTTAAAATCGAACTACATGTACAAAGTTTAGAATATTCCGAAAAAAGGAATAGCTCACTTGTTTCAATCTGATTAAAATACAGGTCTCTCCAAATAGCACTCAGTGCAATCTTTACCTGACGTACATTTTTGTTTACTATTCACACACCTTCTTGTCTGTGGTGATTGGTAAGTTACCAACAAATATCGTCCTGAAGTCTTTACTTTTGTCCCGTCTTGCTTTCTCTCTCTTCGGTTTTTCCTCCTCCTCCTCATCTTCATTATGATCAGATTTCTCCTTTTTCGTCTTCTTTCTTTGAATAAATTTCAAGTGTATCGTAAAATCTGAGAAATCCAAACTTCCTTATAGTACAGCAATTATATACGCAAGGCTAATGAGAATGATATATAATATATCATGTTTAGAAAAAATGTTCTAAATACAGGAATTCAAGTGTGAAAACTATTCCACAAGTAAACTTTCACGGCAGACTGGCAGTACACATGAATGACCATCTATTACTTTGGTATGTTTACTACCCTTTAGCCTGGTTTTAGCTTATGATAACTGGGGGTTTATGTCTACAAAATATCAATTTACTTCTCCTTCATCAGCGACTCGTGGACGATTCCGGGAGGAGGACTGAATCCAGCCATGGCACTGGGTTGTACTTCCTGTTCCTTGTTTACATCGGCCATCACTTCCTGTGATTTTCTCTGGGCTTTCTGATGTAATCCAAAATGTACTTTTAGTTCTTATTCTTTGATTATGTCAATATAAAATTCAGTGACATAACATATACACCTTCTTCTCTCCATACTATGGTTTTACTAAGATAATACAAGAATGAATTCAGGCTTACAGCGAAGGGATTTTCATTCCTTGTAATTTAAAAACCTATGATAAACTTATTGGATACAATGAATTACATTATATTATAATGAATCAAACTTGTTCATTCCAAATAAGTGTGTTTTACTGTATTTAATATTCAACATTTCAAAAAATTGGAGAAATCACCTCAGTCTTGCATTGTTTATTTTTACCCAAATATTAAATACAATCTAAACATCTATTCCCTAATGAATTATATTTTTTGTCTGTTAAAAATTTTCAGTTGATTTTTCTAACCTTAGAGCTCCTGGATATTGAGGTGACTTCATTGTTACGACTGCCATTTTCTTTATTTTCCTTCCTTTTTAATTTCCTAAAATCAAGTATTATAACAATTAAACTGGTGGTCCTCTCTATCAGACAGTCTGGAAGTTTTCAATCATCTTTAAAATTTTGTATATACAGCTGACCTGTCTTTTTTTCTGTCTTTTGGGATATTGTGTGATGGCGTCTTTTGTCTGTCTTCTGGGATATGGTGTGATGGCGTCTGACTTCCAGAAGTTTTATTTGCTTGATCCTTCATGGTTACATCCATCTCCTCTGCATTCTTGTAGATAAAAAAAAGTCAGAAAATCTGAGGTTAATTGCCCTGTTCTGCCACCGAGTTCTGCACATTTTCCATTTTAAAATTTCATGTCATAAATTGCCATAATACACTGTACCAGTAATGATGAAAAATGAAATATAAAACACCAAACCCCTGCATCATTTTTACTAATCAAATTTTGTCATATTTATCAAATGAAAAACTTGCTCTAAAACTAAAATTGTCTCAATATCTCAATTAAATTTTTGGAAAATAAATAGTTCATTTAATTTTTAGATTTCGATTGGGGTCTAGTTTTCATCCGACCCACTTGCAGTAAATACATAACATGTATAAGCATACTTATCTATAATACAGTTATACACGGTTGTAACAGAGAACACACTTATAATGAATTCATGCTTACAGCGAAGTGATTTTCATTCCCTGTAGTTTTAAAACATTATAAACTTACTGGATATAATGAGTTATGTTCAATAATAATTAAAACCGTTTGTTCCCAGCACTCTGCTATAAGCTAACTACATATGGCATGTACTCCAACATCTATAGGACTAAGATACTAAATGAGTAACTATTCCTTTTTTCATCAATCATCACAATAAACAGGAATATATGGACTTTTCATGTGTATCTTAAAAGCATTGGGTCAATGTTTCCTTATCAGGGATTTATCTAGGTTGTTTTTACTACTGGTACCTCTCCCCATCTGACAATAAAAGAATATACCCCCTTGTACAGGTAAAACATTTCCCTTCAATTGTAGTAACTACTCAAAATTGTTTGAGAATTTAAAAAAAAAAAAAAAATTCACATTTCTATACTTATCAGTCTTACAATATTGATAGTTATGAGTAATCAATCAATTTATATGCCTGTTTTGAGGTATTATAATCTGAGACTGTTCCCCCACCCGACCCCACTCCCCTGGAATCTAAGACTGGAACAGTCCTCACCCCACTCTGTTACCCCACTCCCCTGGAATCTGAGGCTGTTCCCCCCACCCCACCCCACTCCCCTGGAAGCTCACAATTGCATTCTCAAAAAATCCCCTTAAATATGAATGGGTAGTAACATCTAAAAGCTGGATAAAACCATGTTTATTCATTATAACTCAAGAAATTACCTCCTGATATGAGGCATGAGGTTCATCCTAGATCATTAAAAAATCATTTTCAATAATGCAATTTCTATTTTGTGCCAATACTTTTGTGGACTCTTTCTTTAAACTAATTTTTTAAACAAAATATTATATCTGCTAATGGGGGAAGGATGTGGGTTCATATCATTATATAATGTTATTTTCATCTCCTTGCGCAGTTGTGTTAAGTAGGGCCATAGAAATATGTCAGGAAAAAAGCATTAATAAACAGATCAATTTGTGACAAATTCTGTAAAAACAACCCTTTTATACAAAAACAATATGTATATATCATTAAGTGTATATTGACCTCCTATACATTTTTCACCAGACCGACAGTCTGTACATCAACTCTGTATCACGTGATCAAATATCAAGATAAAAACGTATCGTGTATGTATAAATCGTTGAATTGGCACGATATCCAGATATCATTGCAAGTTGAAGTTAAGGTATTCAATGTGTAATGACCATATTTCATATCTAATAAATGGATGGTGGAATATTTGTAATCATGGTATCATTTTGAAGGGTTCATCAAATAAAAATAACCCACGGTAGGATTTTTCTAAATTTTGTTTACTGCTTGATATATTTCACCTAGAATTTAACATTGAAGTATATGGGAAAAGCATCTTTTATTACAATATTTTAAAAACAAATTATATATTCATACTAATCTCTTGGTAGAAAGTTACATACACTTTCTTTTTATGAAAATATGAAATAAAATTAATCATTGACCACACAAATTTTTAGAAAATTAGATTTTTCTTATTTTTACAAAGGGCAGACAACTCTTCCAAAAAGTCTTAAGTGCAAAAAGGTCAGCTTCTAATCATTTACCAGTCGTATGAATTTCATCCGCTTCACTTCCTTCATTATTTAACAATAAAGTTTTATGTTGATCTAAATCCTTCAAAATTGTTCATTATCCTTTCATTATACATGGAATACCTTAATATAACTTCAAAGCATATTAATTTTTTAATTTGAAAAGTGCTGAGAGCAAGTTTATTGCGACTTGTAACATGTCTAATTTTTGCATTGAATATGCAAGATGCAGCGATTTTTGCACATACGAAGTTGAATCTAGCCTGAAAAACATATTTTCTGTTGAAGCCTGAAATTGCTCCCCTAACTTTCCTTTTGCACTGAAGTTCACATGTCGCATAAATCAAACATCTTTCACTTAAAAACCTCGGGGTGTCGTGCCAATAATGAAATTTTTATATACGGAAACCCTGTTTATGCAAATGAGTCCATTGTGAAAGTAACTATACGTGCAGATTAGGGGCGATATCAAGATCACAATATAATATGGATATTACTTTAGCATGTATGTTATATAGAAAAGAAATTGAAACCTTTTCAATATCAAAGAGAATTAATATAACCCATTTGACAGAAACTTTTACGCGATTGCAGTTTACCGTTTGACAGTGGTGGTAAATAACGAAACAATATTTTGACATTTCCAACCACAAAAGGACTGTAGATATGTATGTCATGACCTTCGTCATGACGTATTTTTCATTGTGACGTCGCGCAATGTGCCAGTGCGGTAAAGTACATTTATGTACAGGACTGGTATTTATGGGGAAAGCCTTAACTCAACCGCGTGTCAACAACTGTATACTATAAGTAATATAAACATTCAAATAATGAGCACAATGTTAGCTCTTAGGACAATTATGATGCATGTAAACACAGAAATTCCTGAAAGAGTCAAGTTGCACACTGACCATGGAAAATTTAATAACTTCATATGAAATTGTACTAGAACTCCTAGCTGCAATAATGTAGCCCTCTCTGAGTTTTTATTTATACCCCCCCCCCCCAACCAAAAAAAAAAGTCGGCGATCTGGCTACATTATTGCAGCCTTATAATAATATAACTCCCATTTAAAGCCTTGCGACAATATCCAACACAATCTGACAGATTCGACATCATTTGATCATGTATGATTTTTGTTTTGATGTCATACTAGAAGTATAATATCCTGTATATCAAGACGAGTTAGTAGATTAAGTTTGTAACTTGATATCGTACAATCTGTTAGGCTTGCTCCATTACTAGCATCGTCAACACACCTGAATCCCATGCTGTGGACTGGACAAAGTCACCTTAGCACCAAACAATTCAGCAAGTTTTTGACTTTCCGATTTCCGATCAGATGATTTTTTCGATAAGTTCACGTTCTCACTGACTAGTTTTGATATTTTTTTCTTCTTTGACTTTGATATAATTTTCTTTTTCTTTTCCACGGCTGATAAGCTGGCTTTCTTGCTTGCGAGATCGGAAAGTTCATCTTCCTCTGGCAATGTTGTCTTCCTTTTGTCTTTTTTCCTTGTCTGTACCTTGGCTTTAGATTTATTTTTCATTGCTCTATGTAATGCAACCTTTAACGAAAAAAAACATTGACATAATATCACTTCATGTGCATCCTGATAAAACAGAAATCAGTACACAGATATATAAAATTGGTTAGTAAGTGGAAATTGCCATAGGTGTGTACTGTAATATTTGAAAGTAAGGACAATAGAATCAACCGAAACAAAACTAAATGCATTGTGGAAAGCATGTCATGTTTGTAGACATACACTTAGGGAATTAATATTCACTGGTATTAAACTGATGTACATAACTGCAGTTACGTACATCCCAAGATGGCGGAAGAAGAAACGGGTAATTTTTCAATTTAGATTATATCTTATCCTATCAACTATTCAGTGATATTAATTAGTCAAGTTTGTGTATTTCTTTACGCTTTATCGTTCAGAATGGTAAAATCCGTTTGTTTCTCCTGAATGGACGAGTTAAACCACTGTGTAAAAACACACGTGATGTACGTAATTCATTAAAATATTTTTGGTTGATGTACGTAATTTTCCTATATGATGTACGTAACTGTGCAATTCACTTGTAGTTCGACAAACCCTAAAGCTTGCTTTCTAAGCAGCTAAACAAGCAGAGAAGTAATGCACATACTTTGTGGCAGAGAAAGAATGCCATTAGCAATAAAAAAAAACTCATTCTATAATCTCTTGAGATATTTGATACGAACAGATGCTGCACACAGGGAAAAGGAGGGGGGGGGGGGTGGTGGGGTGGTACTACTCCAAATTGTGTACCATTTAAAGACTATGCCTATTCTTGGGAGGAATTTTGGTGTCTTTTGGAGGTCCAACCAAACCGTAGTATTTCTGTCAGGGGGAAGGGGGGGGGGGGTAGGTAAAATGGATGTTTTGGGGTTGGTTTCTTTGTATTTTGAAGGAGTTAAAAATTTAAAGGAGAAATTTACATCATCATCATTAACTTGTATGAATGTTTCACAAGCTTAGAAGATCTTGATGTTAAGATGTTTTATATTTTTCAGGTTATGTAGATTTTCAGTAATTCTTTATTATTATTATTTTTGGGCGGGGGGTTAAAAATGTGCATAGATATTTGGGGGATGTTTTTACCAGGTATTTCTTTAGGATACATTGACAAACATGATTTGTTTGGTATTCTTTTGCTGCAATACTACGTAGACTCAATTAGTTATTACTCTGCTGGAATTAACTCTCCTGGAAATTTTTCATGTGATCTTCAGAGCTCCAGAGTCTGTTTTATCCGAGTACAATTAATACCAATTAATTACCTTCAATATATTATTTTAATATCATTTCACGCGTTCTCGTTTGCATATGCATGATATACATAAGTGTTGTAACACGTCGAAATTTTCATACATGTATTTCTTTATATAAGATGACATTGAAAAAAAAAAAAATCTGTTGAAAGCCATTTTCATCCAATTTTTGTGAAAATTCTTTCTGTGAAATTCAGAAATATATCTAATTTCACTGTTTATTAAATGTTGAAATATTTCTATTACTAAGGCTATGCCAATTTAATGTTTGATTCTTTGGATTTTTTATGGCAAAAAAGGAGCGAGCAAGCAAATTTTTTCAATTTTATTTTCTATTCAAACTGAAATTTAAAACTAAAGACATATTATCATACATTAGTAATTATCTATTATATAAGCACCAGGTCAAATGGCAGCAGAAGAAAAAAATTGGCGCAGAAAAAATAGAATTTTTTTTATCTGAAGCAAAGTTTTGTACTAATAGTAGTCCCAGATAAAAGTAATGCAAAATAATTAAACTGGAAAAAATGTCGCGAAGCGTAAATTAATTTTAAAAAATTGTCGCCTGCAGTGCGGAAAAAATTCTGTCGCAACCCCCCCCCCCTCCCAACCAACCAAGTTAAATGACCAGTCCCTTATCCTTTTGTTACAAAAACATGGTCGATGCTGTACTTGCTCATACATTAATGAGTTGAAGAATATTTATGGCGTACTTTGAATGAAGTTTATCAGTGACTGTGCCATTTTTTGATTGATTGCTCTTTAACTTATAGCATTATAGGTACTATATCATAGATATGAAGGAATGTTCCTAAATCTTCTTAAAAGAGTTTAAATTGAAAGTTTGATTTGATGGCATGTTGGTAGCATTATTTAACACGTGATTTTTATTGATGAAGGCATTCTATCGGGCTTTTTGAATGAACAAATGAATAAAAGTTTAATGGAGATCTTTTGAGTTATATACATCTTTTATGTGCAAATCAGAAAGTTACGTACATCATATTGTGAAAGTTACGTACATCAATCTACGTATTTCAAATACCGATTGCAGCAAATTCGGGACAGTATCATGAAGACTTTGGGTACAGTTGTGAACTATTGATATAAATAGACATCCTCTTTCCTGAAGTGTATTTCACTTTGCTTTCTAAAAGACAAAAACATCGCTATTCTAATTTACCTGTTTCTTCTTCCGCCATCTTGGGATGTACGTAACTGCAGTTACGTACATCAGTTTAATACCAGTGAATATTGTACTGTCACTGTGCAATATTTCCATCAACCTAGCAAAAATATCAGAGTTCATGGACTTTATGATCTTCGCGATGTCTGACTTTAACACACGTTTCTTCAGACTTTTTATGTGATTTCAAAATTTCTCAGCTTTACGATGCTGTCAAGTTTATAACTTGGGCAAGCTGTCACAACGATTGGACCTTTCATGTCATGTTTTGTACACACAGCACATGTCATTCCCTTTTCACTGTCATCGAGCCATATTTTCCCCTTTCCACTTTGGTAAAAGCAGACGCTCTCTTTTCGTTTGAAGTAACCCTTGCGTTGTTCAACTTCTGGTTTACATTTTGGAAGGTTTGATACCCCCAGGAATGTCTCGCCAAGTGGCGAAACCTCAACCAGAAATTGAAATTGAAATTCAATTATAATTGGACTCGGATCGGTCGGAAAGAAAAATGTTGATCATACAATTACAGTCACCAAGTGGGCGATGAGAACAGAAATTTGGGGTGCCCACAAGCAAAGTATAGTCACCAATGCGAGTGGTAATTTGGAACCCTGTGTAATTAATTATCATTGATTCATTCACAATAAGTCTCAAGTTTACTACATTCCCTGTATGCCACTATCTGTTGGTGATCTAACTACTTTTTATCCTAGCCCTCCTTTATTTCTATAAATTTTCCTATTACCTTCCCAGGATTCTCTTCTCTCAGATGTCTACCAACTTTCTGAGCTATAGCATTATAAGGTATATGGAGTCTTCTTATCATTATGTATAGACGTCTAGAAGTGCAGAGACTACTGGAGCAATACTAGAAACTCCAAGTTCAAATCTAAACATGGTTGAGCTAAAATAATCCCAGAATTTCTCCTTTAATGAATAACTATAAATGTCAGCTTTCTAGATTACTTCAGATGTCTGAAAATCAGATATATTTATATGTATCGAATCTTTGTTGTATGTATTTACTGAGGCGTGGTTTGGCCGAAATGTAGCAGAGTGAAGTATAGGCCTCTGCTCGATTACGGGACCTTTGTCTAGACAGTAGTGCTCTACCAATTGAGCTTACATGTAAGGGTTAACAAACTAGCCAAGCTTGTAGAAAAACCATGTAGGTTATCTAGACACTACCAAAGGAATATGAATTGTGCTCAAAGTTAACAAACTTGTGTGCCTTGCTAGATAGCTAGGTGGGTTTTTTTTTTTTTTATTGAAAAAAGGTGTTTTGAAAAAGCAGTGTGTATTTAAAGTTGCAATAGTTTAGTAAAAATTAATATCTAGCTGAATAATGATACTGTAATATAATTCAGGGGCGCGTTTTACAAAAGAACTTACGACTTCACTTACGACAAACTTTACAATTACATACTGGAATTTTCAACTTTATTGTAAATCATTCACTCCAAATGCAAAATATTTTTCAAAAAATATATAGAAAATCAAGCTTCAGAAAAGTTTTAATTCATTCTTTTAAAATAATAACTGTATAATATAATTTAGGACTTGCGACTTTGTCGTAAGTTGTTTTGTATAACGGGCCCCTGAACTCAATAGGGCCAAATATGAAATAGAAAACCTTCGATGTTGTAAAACATATTACTAAGCAAGTTACGAAAGAATACTAAAGTCTAATGAATCGTAGTTTTCGATAATGAAATGATTCACTTACAAGTAAAGTTTCGGAGGTCGTAGACTAGTATATACTAGGCTAGCTAGTTTCGGCATACATGAAAAACGTGTCTATGTTTATTTCCGGTTTGTCGATACCAGACAATTCGTTCTTAGAAAAGGTGAGGACAAGTCTATAAGGAATACAAAATTTTCAAGTTTCAATTTATTCATTAAGTTACCAAGCATGCTGGCATACAATAATGTTACACGATTTAAGAGCTGGGCAAATACGGATCCCTGGATATACCAGAGGTGTAAGGTGCCAAGGTAGTCCGAAATATCTGATTTTGATATTTACCGTGCCAGGTTTTCCTTTTCCTGGCACGGTAAATATCAAAATCATAAAACACACACACACACACACCAGGAAAACGTCAAACCTGGCACGGTAGATATCAAAATCATGAAGAAAAACAACAAGGAAAACGTCAGATATTTCGGACTACTGCCAAGGAGGAGTAAGCATCCCCTGACGACCGGTCACACCCACCGTAAGCAGTGGCGGATTTAGAGGGGGGCGCAGCCGGCGTGCGCCCCCCTCCCCCTAATTTTTTCAAATTTAAGGTAAATCGCGGTATCTTGTTTCGGAAAATGTACTAAACGATAAAAGAAGCAATAATTTCTTCCACTTCCGGAGAAATAAATGACAAAATCTTTTGATTTCTTGAATTACTTTATTGGGAGAACTTAATTTTTTCCAAAAAACCCTTAAAATGTGGGTCATTTTATTAATTTCGCCTTATTAAAATGATAGAAAATAGTACAAATGACTAAATAGGAGAAATATTTCAAGCCACATAAAATCTGTAAAATCCAGGAGCTTCCGGGGGCTTTGCCCCCTGGACCCCCACCAGGGCTTCGTCCTGGACTCACTGCCTCATAAAGTGCTATGGCGCCCCCCGTAACCGCAATTCCTGGATCCGCCCTGTCTTGATCAGGTAAACGGACGGTGACCCGTAGTCAAAATCAACCTGTATAAATAACGGCCTAACAATAAGTGAAACACGTCAGACAGCATTTGGCCCAATGACATGTTGTATTGGTACACTATCGTTACATAACGACCATAGAATTTGCGAAATTTTGACTTTAAACAAGACTGTTGAAACCCCTGTAACATCAACTTGTCTGTGACTGTCATGTAGTAGCCTGCCTCGATCGATTTAATAACTGATCATACGCAGAACAAGCTCTTGCGTGTCGAATCTTAGAAAATTCGCCACCCCTCCTCCCCATATTTCAGGTCAGGGTGAGCGATTATTACAGGCACCTGAAGTATGGATATTACTCCCCCCCCCTTTTTTTTGGATAATTTTTTATTTGTTGGTGACATTTCTCTGAAATGTGCGAATTTCCCTCTTTCGATTCGATGGATGAGATAGACGGAATTCACACATTTCAGGGAAATTATTGCCACCCCCCCCCCCCAAATTATCATAAATGGGGGGGGGGGGGGGTAAGTAATATCCATACTTCAGGTGCCTGTGCGATTAATCACACTCGATTAAGAACCCCGAGAACTAGAAGTTATTTTTATGTGGCGAAAATATTTTAGGTAATGTTAAAATTCATGAAAAAAACCCACCTCGATATATATATATATATATATATACATGTATATATGTTTGTCTAAAAACACTCAAATACATGCGTCTTATTTTGTCAAAACTCCGTATTTTCAGCAGCCAGACAAATCAAACTTTTATCATCCAGTTCACATATCGCTGTTAGCCTGGTTCCCGAGGCCTTCCGATGTGCAAGCACGAAGGCCAGGCACTCACTGTCGAATGGATTCTTCCACTGATCAAAATCCAATATGGCGGACTCAATGGTAAGTAATGGGAATGTACGTAAATGAGCGTATCATGGCTTAATTAGCTGTGTCACTTTCGATTTTATGTCATTAATTGCCAGAGACAGACCTTAGGAAATGTATAATACTTGGTTTTCCATGTGACACGCTTGTTTGATATAGTATTATCCCTTTGTTTTCAAGCAAGTAGGTGATTCGTCAACTCGCATATTTTTCATGTGTGTTAAATTAAATCTAACCGTGTCACTTCGTTTTTTCTACTATTGTTGTGTTGCATAGGGTTGCTGGTGAAGATATAGACTGAGTTTTATGGATGACACGCACCAGTTTTCCTTTTTCGAACCGGCAATTTCAGATCGAATTTCCTCCACTCATTTTGACTGGTTATCCTTGTAAAGCAGTATAAATATTATTGTAACTGCTAGCTGTTTATGAGTCTCCCTTGCATGTTGTAAATAATTGATATTAAGCAAGGCATAACATTTTATCCTAGAAAGATAGAAGTTACACCTACATGCACTAATTGTGTAAACACATACAATGTGAAAATGGACAATTATAAAGTTTTAATTTGGCCTTATGATTGGTTGACTGTATATTGTTTAACGTCCCTCTCGAGAATATTTCACTCATATGGACCCAAGAACTTCCATCCAATGATTTTCAGGACCTATTATGTTGCAATCTTATGCTAGTTCAGTTCTTAATATGTAAGTTAGTCATTATTTGTTTCTCTATTTCTTAAAATTCATTCATATTCAAGGGTCACCATCAATTGCTTGTATTTAGACCTATACTTGATGCTTTGATCTTTTGAGCAGTAAGGGTCAGATCGTTCTTAATTAATTGTGTCACACTTGTGAAACAAGATTTCAGTTTATAATCTTATTCAATGATCACTCTTTGTTCACTCTTTTCTCACAATATGCAATCAGGTACAGAGGACCTATTCTGACCCAGATAATCACTGGGTTACAAAGACATTTCTTTGAACTAGTTTTAAAGGTATTTCACATACAGAAATGCTAGATTTATTTAAATTTCAGAATATTAGACTTTCTTCATGAACAAGGAATATATTCAATTCAAATGCTTTATTGACGACTACCAAACATGAGGCATACATTATATATACTTGTATATATATATATATCACAAACCAGTATCAACTGTACAGAATAATGCAATATTTACTCTCCAAGGCTACCAGTTCTTAATGTATGCCAACATGGTGTAATGGTGCACACTTTCGTATCTGTACGATGGAGGAACAGGTTCGATTCCTGTTGTTGGCTTTCCTTTGAAAGAACTAGTATAGATCTTCCATTGTTTAAGAATACGACAATATCATAGCATTTAATGTCAAAGACACACACTTGCGCATAAAACATGTTTACTAATGAAATAGCTAAATTTCATTTAAACTAATTATTTGCATAGAAAAGGTTTTTAACAGAAGAGGGTTGTGATCAAGCATTTCTTGTGCAACACAATCCAATCTGAAAGTTAGCAAAATTCCTCATAAGTGTTATCCCCATGTAACTGAAACATGTCTGCGTTATATATTTCGAAGGTTCTTTAATCTCCACATGAAACAATGCCAAATCTCCTTTTTAAGGTCTTTCTAGTCATGTATTTCTCATGTCATACTGTGGAATGAATTGCTACTCCTCCTACTGCTAGCTAACTTTTTGATCTGAGAACTGACACTCTCAAACTTCCTCCATGAGTCTTTCTCAAAAAGCTCACCTCTGATCTAAAAATTATAAACAATGTCACAAACATCAGTATAATCAGTAAAGATTTGTATCAGGAATAGTAGTAAATACACAATACACATACATCATAAATATTAATTATGTCATAATTTTATCATAGATAAATAATGAAACAAGTCTGTAATTTTTGTAGAAGATGAACAACCAACTGTGAATTTTGAATGTCAATATATTGCCCTTTTCTTCTAAAGTTTTATATTCATGCAGGTTTTACTTACACAAACAAGAGGGAAGGAATGCTGATGTCTGCTTGTATGCATGCCACATTCGTCACTTCCACTCAGAAATTTCTCATTTTCAATAAAGTCATCTGAAGATCTGGCCTCTCCTTTTTAAAAGGATCTGCATGATGCACCTGAAATAAAACAAGGTAGGTCAGTTCATTATATACAAACAAATCATGCATTTGTCACTATTGTGTTTTATCAATCCAGAAAATGTCAGTATTGAATTTAATCAATTTGGGATTGAATTTCTTCCACTAACAAAGGGAACATATTTTAGAATATGATAAACTTCTTAACTCACCTTTAGATGCCAGAAATAATTGTTTTTATTATTGCTATAAGAGGTGGGAAACTTGAAATAACAGACTGTAACAAATTGATTTAGTTGTTAACCTGTTCTGGAAGTCTGTAATTCTTTCTTCAAGTTGGTGTCAATTCCTTCCAATATGAATTAGTGTGGAGGAGGATGGGTCCTTGAATACCCCTTTAGAAATTCTTTCTCCATCTCTTTCCATCTGGAGTCTGTAGACTACATGGTAAAATAAAGAGATCAATCTGGTTATCTTTCTTTTCTTTTTTCCACAAAACTATATTAAGAATCATTAATTTGGTACACAAGTACCACTAGACAAAATTTTCAATACAGTGAGAGAAACATAAATGCAAAACTTTGTTTTTGGGGATGAATGAGGGTTTCTCCAGATGGAGATCTTCTACATTTTTTTTTCTTTGAAGCTTTAGCAGGTGTTGAGTTTAGTATCAAATCCAAGCAGTACCAACGAGTTTGTGCAAAAGCATAACATTGAATGTTACTATAGCGCCATATTATGTACTTCAAATTATGTAAAATTTGTTTTTGTTGTTAGATACAGAATTCCTGGCTACTACATAAATTTTTTAAATTGAAGTGTATGAACTCAGTTCTCTCATAAAGAAGACAAAGAATTTGAGTTACAAACAAATGCAAAATATAATGCTAACACAAATATAGAATACCTCAATGTATAACATTTGGCAATATATAAAAACTGTGGGCCAACCCACAAATATAATTTTGGACAAGCGGGACTGTGAGTCGGAGAGGAATAGTAACTGTTGACAATGAAATTGTTAGTGATCCCCTCTGAAATCTGCAGAATATTCACAGTAAACCAAAGTAACAACAGAAACTTTAAATCAAGCCTATTGGATCAAGCATAAAGTTGGCTGGTCAACATAAGAATTAAATAATTGACACTGTCAGAGACCATGATACTGAATTATAAAATGCATAAATAGCCTTATCTCCTACACAAGCAATATACATGTATACATCTTATTATACCTGTTGGCATGGTTTTGCATATTCATGAAGCATTATATATGAGGGTGTTTTTTCACCCACTATCATATATTTCTTCTTTCCATATGTATGGAAAATTATCTGAAATTAAAACAATTAATATACATAGTGATACACATGTATATAATTTCGAGAATCTGTAAAATTGTACACTTTAAGTCCAATAAAAGCTTAAAACACCTCCATCATCGCACAAAAAAGTAATCGTTTAAACTTCAGCTATAGCCTATATAGTCTTATCAAAGTAAAGCACGTCATGAGATCTATATGTAATCAAAAATTGTCCAAAAATGAGTGGAGGAAATTCGATCTGAAATTGCCGGTTCGAAATAGGAAAACTGGTGCGTGTCATCCATAAAACTCGGTCTATATCTTCACCAGCAACCCTATGCAACCCAACAATAGTAGAAAAAACGAAGTGACACGGTTAGATTTAATTTAACACACATGAAAAATATGCGAGTTGACGAATCACCTACTTGCTTGAAAACAAAGGGATAATACTATATCAAACAAGCGTGTCACATGGAAAACCAAGTATTATACATTTCCTAAGGTCTGTCTCTGGCAATTAATGACATAAAATCGAAAGTGACACAGCTAATTAAGCCATGATACGCTCATTTACGTACATTCCCATTACTTACCATTGAGTCCGCCATATTGGATTTTGATCAGTGGAAGAATCCATTCGACAGTGAATGCCTGGCCTTCGTGCTTGCACATCGGAAGGCCTCGGGAACCAGGCTAATATCGCTGTATGTTAGGGCCACAATACATGTATATGCAATACAGAGTACCAATGTTTAAGTTCAATAACACCCCCAACTTTTACCCGTATCTGATCTTGGCTGAATATTTGGACTCACGCCTTCTATTCATCGATGAAGGCGTCAGTCCAAATATTCAGCCATGCAAGCCGAATCTCAGCCAAGATTGACCTGTATCGTGATCAATAAGTCACATACAGTACCAATTACTCAAACTTTTGAACAATATATTTCGTGCAGCTAACCGAGAAAGGTGTTTTGATAACAACTGATGCCGACATTCTTTAGATTTAGACGAGGCCCGAGTGCATCGGAGGTCCACATTCATTTTCTGATACTATTTTAAAAATGTAACAGGAAGGGAGAAAATGCAACGAACCAGACCGGGATTCGAACCCAGGCCCCCTGAATCTCTAGTCAGATGCTCTACCAACTGAGCTATCTGGCCACCGGCGATCGAAACTGACTGACCGCTACATTCCCTTTCAGTTGCCTGAAATCCCATCCAGTTTTTAGCTTATCCGACTTAGTTCAGAGCCACCATACATAATCAACTCCAGGCATCTTAAGAATTTTCAAGTTTGTACAAGTGACGGGTAATTAAACCCACTTCTACAGGGAACGAAAAGACTGGGGCGTTTAAAGAAAATCTCTTCAGAAACTGCTGTACCAAAGAAGCCAAATATGGAGGATTTAAGAAAGTTTGAAAGAAGAGTCTTCTCAAGAAAGTTTACAAAATTATTGTGCAAGCACCCTTATGTAGTGTAGATTAAAGTTTTTTTTCTCCAAATCTCTACTCTTAGAGCAGAGATTTATTCCATTTCTGAAAATGTGTGGGCATGAACTGCAATCCGGTATACTTTCTTTTCTGTTGGAATTTCCAGCTGTTAAGATAGAGGTACTACATTTACCAGTATTCAAATGTGCATGGTTTATAATTACAACACATTCATGAGGAAATGCCATCATTAAAATTTGTAGATACATCAAAGGCCTGGGCAATGGTAAATATTGTTGTATGTAGTTTACAAGAAAAACCTTGTCAGGATCCATCAGGCAAATCAAGATGCAAGTATCCTCAGCAAGTGCACGGTCCAGCTGCGTGCAACACGAAACCAACGTTTGGATTTTAAAAAATACTAGTTGGGGTAAATCAATTGTTCTAATGAACTAAGTACCCCATTGATCTCTCGTTCTGCCTGAAGAAGAGATTACTCTTATCGCCATGGTGACATGAACAAGAAACATTAATCATATTAACAAGTATCAACACTTCACTTTCCACAATTATTTACCTTCCCAGGAATTTTACGAAGCTGTTTTTTTTTTTTTAAAGCTATAAACTTGTACATTTCAATTTTTACAGTTTATTGATGAGTAATAAATAAGACTGAATAAACTGTACAATGAATCTATACTAAGATTACACAGACAATTCTGTGTTCAGGTATTCTAATGATGCCAAGAGCAATGTCAAAATGGTCTCTAAGACGGCATACTTACTATTTGCTCATTTAAATAGGTACTTTACAAAAGTACGATTCTTCACATAAAATCACGGTTCTATCTAGTCTCATGCTCCACATTTAACACGTTAATGTTCAAAAGCTACTTCTTCTGGAAGCCTAGTATCTGATTTTTTTTTTATTTCTTCAAATCCTAAATGACGAGAGTCATGATTATCATTATCATCACCACACATTAGTGAAATAAATAATGTGTATCACAATTAGCTGTAATTAACAGCGTATACAACCTACTTCTGATTGTAACAATAACAGCACTACAATTGTCGTAAAAATCTTCAACAGCTTTTTTGGAATGCACCTAAACACAATAACATTCTATAAATATATAACACAGGGAGACCTTTAAAAGCAAAATTGTCATTTCAGTAATAAAAGGGAAAAAAAAAAATCAATACACACATCTTAAAATGTTAAACTAATATCAATTTATAACAATTGTTCATGAAAAGCACTTTTAGTCAAAATGACATCCATATTGTCATTGCACTCTTGAAACAGAACAAGGAAGGTTTTGCAATACACTAGACTTCCTGAGTATCACCTACATTCAGATTCTACAAATCTAAAGGGTAAAACAAAAGAGAAAAAAATGGGGCATTGGAAATTATTAATTTTCCCAGATGAGAACTTTTAATATACATGTAAGTACAATGGCCCATGTGAAGATTTTGGGATAATAACTGTTTTGCAATGGTTCAAATACTACAGATTGCACATTTCCCATATGGTCAAGAAGATTTGCAATGTACATGCAAGTACAAAATATGTTGACTGCATAACTACACACCCCTTCCTTACCTCAACAGTCACTCACTGTATGTATTGCTGAATATTTCAGATGTAACTCTGACAAATCACCATCCCTACACACTGATTTCACTATCCTACTGCAAGCAACATACATGTACTTTTACTTGTTAACAAGAAAATTATGTTACGTATCAATACTGTGTTAACCCACCACGTCTGTAAAATAACTTGGCAGTGTTTAAAGTCATGACCCAAAAGTCTCCTCCCTGTTTTATATAAAATCTCAGGTAATTTATTTTTTTCTATCTGGCCACATGGACTCGATACATGCACATGTAGAGTACATGTATCTGTATAAACACAAGTTTAATGCTGCCTCTCATACTAACAAATATTTCTTTGTATCATTTGTGCCAGGAGTTAAATATAAACCTTATATATACATGCCAAGCATCATCTTGGGAAAGAAATATTTTCCCTAAATTCTATAACTGGTTAAAAACACATTTTCCTTTACTTTTTACATAAATGTCATTTGTAAATAAGCATCATTTGCTGTTTTCACAAAAAAATTGTAGTAAAATAGACTATGTACATATTAAGATCATCATATGTATACGATACTTCATCATATGTATATGATACATACAATGTACATTTCATGGACATACAAAGTCACTGGATTTATAATACATCAGGCAGCTTGGCTGTTGGAGAAATATAATTCTTTGTATTAGAGATTCAGCTAGGTGTGTTGTTTTTCCTGAACACATCAGAACAATGCAGTGGTGGATCAAAGGTTTCACTGGGTTACACGAAGACATGAGAAAATGTCAAGTCATTCATTGTCACCGAGTAGTCTCCCCTTCTGGTGTACCACTGGATGAGTTCTGGGCACCTACAAACACAAAATAACCATATCATCAATTTTACAGGGCAAGTTCTGGGCTCCTATAATCATAATCTGAGATTCCTCTGACTCTTACCCTCCTTTTATATTGTGACATGTGCAGGGTGGGGGAGGGAGGGAGAGTCAGAGTGGACTCCATATTGAAAAGTGGGAATTCAGCTTCACTAGCTGGTGTCGCTGCTTTACCTACCTCTTACAACTTTCTTTCGCAGATCTATCTTCCAAGACGTGAGGATTCAGTTATGGGGAGATTATTCTACAAATAGATCATGATTGATACGATGCTATCACCATTTAAACTGCCCTAACACCGACAAATGAAGCATCACTTGAATTAGGTCGCCGCATCGCCATTCGATTTGTTTGCATGACGGCAGCACATAAACACACAAAATTCCATCGTTTAATTGGTGATAGCATCGTGTTAATCATGATCTATTTGTAGAATAATCTCCCAATAACTGAATCCTCATGTCATGATCAATATGGAGTACGCTTTGACTCTCCCCCGCATGTCACAATATAAAAGTGGGGGCAAGAGTCAGAGGAATGGATTACTATAATAACAAAGTTACCAGTTACATCAATAATTTTACTGGGCAAGTTCTGAGCTCCTATAATCACAAAGTTACCAGTTTAGTTAAAACAATAATTTTACTGGGCAAGTTCTGGGCTCCTATAATCACAAATTCACCAGTTATATTAGCAATTTACTAGTTCTGCCTAAACTGAAGCTAATAAATAATTATATGACCTTAAAATCACGAACTTTAGTGATTTTCATGTAGAAAAAGAAAAAGATTCTCGAATCAAACAATATAGTGTATGCATTATATAACTGCTGTGATAAAAATCAACACCTGTCATCTGCTTGTCACAGCCAATCTTCCTATAAAGTTTAATGACAATTGGATAAAACGTTTGCAAGTTGGAATTTGGACAGCACTTTTAGCAAGTTTGATGCAAAGCCTTATGCCCTTCAATTTGACCTAAATGAGCAACCTGCTTATATTTTAGTTGGATCTGGTGAAAGGTTTTATTTGACTTATAATTTTTTCAACTGGTAAAACACAGTTAAGTCAATAACAGACATCTATTAGCCATGCTCCATCTTGCCCGATGTCTATCAGGTAACATGTTTTATTATTATTGGTCTGAAAACAATTAAATGTACGTGTAGTAAGAAGTCCCATTACTTTTCATCTTGAAAAATCAATACATTAGTCATGATCAACCTGCTTATGAACTTTTATGGCTAGCAGGTAAGAGTCCTCTAGCTATTGGTCGAACAAGGTGCGTTTGTGCATGTTAGAAAGCCCCATAACCCTTGGATCTTAAAATTTCTTGGTTGTGAAAAAGGTACATAGAAATTGATAAAGATATAATGCAGATTTGGCACCTTTCCTTTAGGGTTGGCTTAATACCTAGCTACTGATGTACATGTATCACATGTGAGGCATCAAGGTGATGTCCATGACAATTGACATCACCAAATGAAATAATCAATACAACATGTGATATTCAGTTACATCTTACTTTCTCTTTCCCTTTCACGCCTTCTGGCACGTTTCCTCCGCCTGTCAATACATGCTACCTCTGATTTGAGATTCATGTAGATTTTGCGCATTTCTTGGATTTTATCCATTAAGAAAGCAATTCGCTTTTCTCCCTCTAAATATTTGCCATCTTCTACAAACAAAATAAACAGACATTTTGATTAATCTTATATGCCTTAGAATTTATGATTGTTTCAGTTTTGTTTTTAACTTGTCCAGATAAAGCTGTTTGCTACAGTGCAATTTGTGCCATGCAATATTATCTCTGCAAGTGTGGTAATGATTTCTAGTGACTACTTAAATTGAGCTGGTATTTAAGTGTTGTAATGATTTCTAGTGACTACCTAGATTGAGCTGGTATCTAAGTGTTGTAATGATTTCCCATTACCAGTGACTACCTACATTGAGCTGGTATTTAAGTAAAGTAATGATTTTTCGGTGTTTACCTAGATTGAGCTGGTATTTCGGAGTTCTCTGAGACTGCGTCCTGACAGGAGATGACACTTTGGTTGGGGAGGCAGACCCTGGATCTGGGCTGTAGTGCCTTTCTGGTCCTTCATCACTGTCACTCCCTAAAACAATACAACTCACAAATCAAGTTTGTGGGATCCAAATCTACCAAATACCATCTTTTTTAATCTTTTTTAAAATTAACTCAAGTACTGCAACCAGTAAAATTAATTCTAGGGATATTAAAACCATAATTCTGGAGAAAAGTTCTTTAACAATCAAAATGTGGTCTGATGTATTGCAAAATAATAATAAAATTCATATAACGCCTTACATGCAACAAATTACTTATGCTTTACAAAGGTAATAATAAAACACAACTAAATGACAGTGCATGACACAAAATCTTGTATCTGTAAAATTATCAAAATAAAACACTATAATTAGGTTCAATAGGTAAAGGAAAAAATAGAGAGAGGGCTAAAATAAGCTGTGCCTGCTGCCCAATCCTATTCATTTTTTAATAAAATATTGTTTAAATTAAAGTTTCTTTGTGTATGTGTGTGTTTCATAATTAAAAACAGTTTATATGTTAGAATCTAAAAAAGCTAATTGATAAAATGAATTTTAAGACGATTTTATACATAACTACACAGCACTTCATTTTGTGAACATGATCAAATTTTAGTATTGAGAAATAGAAAAATTTTCAAAATCAAATATCTAAAATAATTGTACAAACATATTTAAATCAATATTTAAATGTTCATTTTTATTCATCAATACGTTTTTCATTTTGAAGTGAATGCTGTATGCTTCACAGCCACCTTCAACATCATTTATCACTAAAATGCTGCATGACATGTCTTTATCACCACTTGGCTCTTTATAAACTCATTATTTTTGTTCTAGATATTTAAAATTGAGTTCTATTTGCATATATGTAATGTTACAAATAAACAGACATGATTGATTTCTAAAATCACTATTGGTAATGGAAAGCTTGTTTAGTTACATACTCTCGAGTATGATTATTTGTGTATCTAATTGTACGCATCAACTGGAAAGCTCTAGGAAAGAATAGTGCATGCACTAACCAGGTCACCTTCTTGAAAATTATTATCATTATTAGTGATAAGTGATTATTGGTGATATTCGAAACACTACTACTACATTTATCAAAATTCATGATTCCCAAGTATTAACAAAGTTGATCTCAAACATCTGTCTACTAAATCCGAACTGTTTACACCTAAACAGGGTCGAAAATATTTGCTATCAAGAAGATAAAACATGAATGAGGATAGCTTATATGAAATTAATAAATAAACGTCTTACCTGCTTGCTTTGTAAGCCTTCTCTCTGGTTTCTGCTTCCCCCTCCTCTTCCTCTTGGAGGGCGTGACCTCTTCAGATTCCCTCCTGCGTTTCCCAAGACTAGTATGAACGGGCGCCTCATTATTGCTGCTCTCAGAACAGGCCACATTGCCACTTCCCACACTGCCATCATTGGACGACGGACTTGCGTTTCCTGATGGAGACTCGCTTGCATATTGCTGATCATTACTGTTGTTACAGTCAGTCTTAACCAGGTCATGTGTTTGCTCCCGTGATGCAGAGGGAACATCCATCTCATGTTCGGGGGTAGTGGGCGGGGTGTTTTCATATAAAGCACTTGCATTTGGTAAGCGACTGGTGGAACATTTTGAGTCCATGGACTCCTCCGATTTTGATTCTAAGCAAGATTCTTTAAGAATGGCACCAGTGTCCTTTGCAATGTCTTTAGTAGCACTTTCAGAATGATCAGCACCAGCTGTGTCAGATTCTGAGGGGATCACAGATTGAGATTTGTTAGAATCACTGAGAACAGTGTCACTCTCACCATGGCTATTGTCCTCCCACTCATTAGTGCATAAAGAATCCACATCCTCCTCTTCTTTGACCTTTTTTCCTTTTGATTTAATAGTCTTCTCTACTTTACTGGCCTTCCCTAATCCCTTACATGGTTCCCTCTTCTCCTTCTTCTCTATCTCTGTGTCACTGTTTACTTCAAGTTTCCTCTTCATTTTCTTTTTCACTTTCTTCTTTTCAAATTCATTTTCCTCCTTTGGAATTTCTTCATCATTCTTAGTGGCAGGTTCAAAGGTCAGTTCTTCCACTTTGTTAGCGGACTCTGATGGAAGATCTCCAGTCTCATCTACAACTTTTTCTTTGATCTTTTTAGGCACTGGTTCACTATCCTCCTGTAATTTTGCTGGCACTTGTCCGGCTGCTTTCTTCTCTGCTATGGAAGCCAAAGAAGGTCTGCCTCTCTTCTTCTCCTTTGCTGGTTCCTTTTTCTCTGCTATTTTACTAGGATCTTTCTTTCTTCCTCTTTGCTTCTTCTCTACTTCATTTTCCATTTTTTCCTTTGAATCTGTAGTCTTTGCTTTTTCTTTGACTTCTTTTTCTACAGTCACCTCGGAGAAATTTTCTAACTCTTCCTCCTCCTTAAATTCAAACCTATCATCCAATCCACAATCTGAAATACCCTCAACACCTTTCACAATTTTCTCAGATGTCAAATCCTCTTGGGGTTCCTTTGGACTCAACACCTTATCATTTGAATTGTTTTCCCCTTCTTCCTTCTTTTCTCGATTTCCAGAAGATGGGCTTGCTACTAAATGATCATCAACTGCCTGAATGGTAGGCATTTCTAAATCTTTTGTTGGCAACAATTGACTTTTCCCGATGCTATCCAGTTTTGGAGGACTTTTTACAATGAGATCCTCAAGTTTATCGGACTTTTCTTCCTTTCCTTTGACATCAAACTTCAAATCAGCTGTTTTATTTTCTTTTTCTTCTACAAGTTCATTAACTTTCTCAATCTCTGCAGCCTTGTTCAGCAAGTCTTGCTCCACAGCTAGCATGTCCGTTTTCTTATCCACAATTTTACTGTAATCCATTAGTAACCTATCATCATCTTCTTTGTCTGGCTTGGAGTCTTCTGATTTCTCTGACATTTCATCCTTGTCTCTTCCAGACTTTAGTTCTACAGAGTCGGTTCCATCAGACTCAATGTCTCCTTCAAACTCATTGTTGTCATCACTCACTGACCCTATTTTAACAGAAACACAGCATTAGCAAACAATATCATGAATCTAACAGTCATTTCACACAATGAAAATCCCAAATCAGAAGTGTAGATTGGTGCAACTGGTGGGTCTGTCAAACTTTGCCAACTCAATGTGAGAAGCTAAAGATAATTAAATACAATGATATACTCTTTCCTTCGATTGTCAGTATTACTTTTGGAAAAGTGTTCAGTTATCTCATTGATCACTGGCGAGACCATATTTTAACTCTACAAGAACATTACAACCACACACCATGATCGTAAATCTGCACACATTCACCCCACCCCATCAAGTTACCAAGTTAAAACTTCATCCAGTATGTTAGATGACAACAATCTTAAATCCTTTACTCCCAGACTCCTACCCCCCTTGAAACACTGTAATACCTATCAGTTGTCATGATGGAATATGAAATAGACAATCTTAAAGGTCAATTTGTCTGGACTTGTATATTTTGCTAATCTATCTGCTCATATGAAAATTTTCAATAATTTCAGAAATTGATTTTTCTAGTTCGGTGGCTCTATATCCACCCACGCTATTCATTCCTTAATTATCCTCACTTGGAATGGAGCATGATCATTCATTTAAGCTATCTTATAATACAATACTGAATTCTCATTACCCCCCAAAAAAGGATACATTTACTTGTGGCAAGTCTAGTTGAAACTGGCATGATGATTCTTAGGAAGAATTCAAAAATCATCAACGTAAAAAGTTTACAGACCAATGACAGGCAGACTTAACAGTTACATGTAAAGCTTACCCGAGTTCAGATACAATGTAGGTGAGTGAAAAATAGGACATGTGCAAAAATATTGCGCAATACTGTTCATTAACTCGTACCTTGAGAAACCAAGTCTGAAGATTCTGTCACCCCTGATGTCTTACGTGTTCTTCTTGGTTTTCCTGAAATTATGGACAATTTTCATACATTCGTTAAATTCAAGTTGGGATACTGAACAAGTTGACACACATTTAACAGGTATGAAGTGAAAATGTGGACTGTTTCGTCCCTTTGAGATCAACAGTGTAGCTAGTGAATGTGCATTATAAAGGAACATTTAGTATAATTACTGAAACAAGATTTGTTTCCCGATCAATGTATAAAATGCACAAATGTTTAAATAATAATCCTGATAATGCTGTGATGTTCCAGCACTTGCTGTACCTTGAAAGTGCCAGAATAAAGACACATAATGCACGATCAAAATCTTATAGATTTCAAACATCAGAACATTACCTAAAATAAATGACACAATGATACCTGGAAGGCTGTCGAGTCCTTTCTGTTCTATGCTGTTGGATCGAGTTGGTCTCTGCTGCTTGTTCTGTTTGAGATGTGGAGTATTTGGTGTGTGAGCTGGAGATCGTTTGACCGGGCGAGAATCCCGCTGGACGACAGGTAAGGAACCAGGACAAGGAGCAGCTGCAGGAGATTTCCCCTTTTTACTGGCCTAAAAAAGCAATCCCACATCAAACCAGGTCTTTTCTCAGCCAAATAATGAACTACAGTGTACATGCATACAGTGAAACACGGTTACAGCGAATATGCTTATAATGAATTCACACGTAAGTGATTTTCATTCCCTACAGTTTTAAAACATTTTATGAACATATTGGATATTATAAATCACATTTTTTCATCCCAAGCACTTCGCTATAAATGTGTTACACCGTACAATATGTACATTTATCTTAATATTACCATCATCAAAGTACTGAAAGTACTGAGAAGTGCTAGACTTGGTTTGTAATGATAATGCATAGACACACACTGTACAAGTTATAAAAGTACTACTAGCATATTAAAGGGAGTGGGTTCATGAGTTTTGAAAAAAAATGCTTTTTATTTTTTTATGTTAAACATTAAAAACATAACTCATTTAATGTTGATGCCCAAAATTTTGACCTTCTGAATGCAAGAATAAAAACAATATTTTAGCCTTAAATCTGTGTTATGTAAACAGATAAACAGAGACTCAAGTCTTTTTTATGCATACAAACAAACCAGCGACATATCAATTTTGTAATTAAAGTATCTAAATTTTGCATGGTCACAAATTTTAACTTTAAGATGACGCATTTTACCCAAAGAATGATTGAAATGTGAAAGATATAATACACTTGGATCGATATCCATTTCTTCTCAAAATTTCTTGAACAATAACATACCGCAATCTTTGTTACGAAATAAATACTAAACTCTCTAAAATGAGCTTCTGTGATAATGTATAACCATAATTTTTTGTGAAATCTTAAACACACGTGACAGTAGATTTTGATCATTAAAAGTGAAAAACAAAATTTTTGGGGAAATCGTGAATCAGTCCCTTTAAAACATAATTGATAGCAATGATTTTTCTATACACCATTAACTTCAGTACCCCACATAACAGTGATGGCATTTTAATGGGGTGACATTATATATCTGGAGAAGTCTAAGTTCAATGTGTGTAACTTCTCTAGCATGTGCAAACATTTCAGGTATGGCTTTATACAATGTACATTAAACATGCACTATTTTGTTAATACAAAAATTTCAAATGTGGACTGCAATTATGGTCTAGCGGTAGAGCATTCACCCCGCATGCTGAAGTTCGGGGTTCGAATCCTGGCTGCAACAGACCTAAGTCGTCAAAACAGCTAGTGACAGTTCCATCGCCAAACATTCAGCATCAGGTGTGAATGTCAGGGGTCCTCAGATATATCACAGTAGGTGTAGTACGCTAAAAAACTCTCACTGCTTAATGGCTGTAAGGTCCGAGATAGGCCTAAATTTGAAGCCCTGCTCTGGTCTTGGTGACGTCTCCACATGAGTGAAAAATTCTCAAGAAGGACATTAAACAAGATACGACCAATCAATGAAACAATGAACAAATTTTTACAGAAATTTAGTGGTTAATTAACAGTATTTCACCATTCTGCTGAAGGATGTTGAAAGGCTGGGGATGATCTTGTACTTTAAGCAAGTTAAGTTGATAGCAAGGAAAACAGGGTTTCAACATTTTCTGGTAATACACTAGGGTGGTATTCTGACAATGGACAATAAGAATGAAGTGAAGCCTGAACTCGATACTTACTTGACCTTTAGGAGACTTGGGAGGAGATTCTTTGGCTTTCTTTTTCAGAATGGCAGCATCACTGGGTCTGTTCAGGACATTCACAACCTGCTCTGGACGGATCCATTCATCATACCTAATAGAAACCAACATTGTATTCTTCTCGCTCAAATGTAGAACTAGGTTGCTTGAAGCAATTAATGTCTAGCCTTTGATTCATTTCAATGCTATCTATTGAGATCATCATGTTGATATTCCGCAAAATATTGAGAAACAAAGTATTCACTATAATAATAACAATGATTGGTTTTATATAGCACTTTTTCCAGCTAATACTGCTCAAAGCGCTTTACAATACATTATTATCTTGGCAGACCTTATTGATCTAGAACTTTCTCAGCTTCCTGGGAAGCATACAGTGCAAGCTGCCATTACAGGCACTAGAGCACTAACATTCTAACAATATCTTTCACTGTCTATAGCAAGGTACCCCTTTTACACTTGGGTGGAGTGAGGAAATTCATGTAAAGTGCCTTTTCCAAGGACAACGTCTGCCCTGCCGAGGCCAGGACTCGAACCCACGACCTTTCGGTCTCGAGTCTGACACTAGGCCACCGACGCCACACTTCTTAATGATAGGCCTACAAGAAATGATGGATACCAGTGGATTCCACAAACACCATGACTAGGCCATATTTGCAACTTAATATGATACTAAAACACAAAATAAGTCTACTCTACCTCGTATTCCAGCCTGCATAATGTACAAGATACTGAAGTCCGGCATTTTTCTGAATTTCAATGATCTAAAAGTAGTAAAAGACATATTAACAGCATAAAGTCAATTTAACAATGATAACACATTGAACATCAGCAGAACTTCATCTCATGTTCCAAAGAAAAATTCTGGAATGTCACCTCTACAAGAATTCAAAGTTATGTAAGAAATACAAACCTTTGCATCATACACTTTTTCTGTTCTGCCTTTTCCATATCGAACTTGAAGCTTGGTACCCAATGGATATTCATTAGCTGTCAAAGTTTTGGCGTCATCTGCAATGATCCTAAAGAAGAAAAAGACAATAAATATACACATTTCACGTCAACATACATCAACGTTCAGATCAGCAAAGACTGAAACAATGATAAACAAGTTCTGATCATTTCCACTACACAGAGGGGTAATGATAAACAAGTGCTGATCATTTCCACTACACAGAGGGGTAATGATAAACAAGTTCTGATCATTTCCACTACACAGAAGGGTAATGATAAACAAATGCTGATCATTTCCACTACACAGAAGGGTAATGATAAACAAGTGCTGATCATTTCCACTACACAGAAGGGTAATGATAAACAAGTGCTGATCATTTCCACTACACAGAAGGGTAATGATAAACAAGATCTGATCATTTCCACTACATAGAAGGGTAATGATAAACAAGTGCTGATCATTTCCACTACACAGAAGGGTAATGATAAACAAGTGCTGATCATTTCCACTACACAGAGGGGTAATGATAAACAAGTGCTGATCATTTCCACTACACAGAAGGGTAATGATAAACAAGATCTGATCATTTCCACTACACAGAAGGGTAATGATAAACAAGATCTGATCATTTCCACTACACAGAAGGGTAATGATAAACAAGTGCTGATCATTTCCACTACACAGAAGGGTAATGATAAACAAGTGCTGATCATTTCCACTACACAGAAGGGTAATGATAAACAAGATCTGATCATTTCCACTACATAGAAGGGTAATGATAAACAAGTGCTGATCATTTCCACTACACAGAAGGGTAATGATAAACAAGTGCTGATCATTTCCACTACACAGAGGGGTAATGATAAACAAGTGCTGATCATTTCCACTACACAGAAGGGTAATGATAAACAAGATCTGATCATTTCCACTACACAGAAGGGTAATGATAAACAAGATCTGATCATTTCCACTACATAGAAGGGTAATGATAAACAAGTGCTGATCATTTCCACTACACAGAAGGGTAATGATAAACAAGTGCTGATCATTTCCACTACACAGAGGGGTAATGATAAACAAGTGCTGATCATTTCCACTACACAGAGGGGTAATGATAAACAAGTGCTGATCATTTCCACTACACAGAGGGGTAATGATAAACAAGTGCTGATCATTTCCACTACACAGAGGGGTATGTTGGATTTATGTCACTTACATGTCCTCCTCCACCTCCTCTTTCGCCTTTTTCTTCCCAGTACTCGTCTCCTCTTCATTCTTTGCCTTCTTCCCTCCATCCTTCTTAGTCTTTTTTTCCACCTTTTCTACATCTTTATTCTCCTCCTCCACCTCCTTCTTCACATCCTTCTTAGTCACCTTAGTCTTCTCTTTTTTGGCATCAATTTTCTTGTCATCTTTCTTTTCGATTTTGGCATCTTTTGTTTCTTCCTGTTTCTTCATTCTAATCAAAATTGACCCCATTTTTCTATTATTTAATATCTTTTGTAAATGATGACCTCTGGCTTATTCCATATAAATACAACACACACACAAATTAGGAATTTTTCCTACTAATAAATGTATACACACATTAGGGCTGGGACGATTCAGGGTTAGCTCGATTCGGTTCGGTTTCGATTCAGAACAGCACGGTTCGGTTATTTTCGATTCGGTTCATGTTAGGTCCAATTTATCTAATGACACCACAAAAATTAACAATTTTAATGAGTAGCATATTTGATTTGATTTTATTCAAGTTATATAACTATATGTCGTCATTTGTAAACATCATATCTATTCATAATGACATTTTATAACTTCGATAGAAAAAAGAAAACACTGACAGTCTATCAAAATTTGTTATATCAATGTGCTACATAAGTTTTGGATTATTAAACAAATCTATAGTGAATCTAAAATGTATATGATATTGCTTTCATTGATATGCAAAAATTCAATAATTCTATCAATTGAGAGTCTTTGAAAATCTCTCCTTTATTGATTTACTTCTCTCATATTAACTGTCAAATCTGTTTCATTACCTACGATGTTGATTTCATTCCACCACTGACAGAAATGCTTTATGTCATGTAAAGATAAACTGCAATGATCTTACGGACCATATTCTGTTGGTATATGAGTGGTGAAAATGCTAACTCTCAACACAGTAGTGATTTAAATCTCTGTTGCATAAAAATCCACATGTTTTCAACATCACTCGGACGCCATATTTGTTGTTTTGGTGTAAGTAAAATCTAAACCGAACCGAACCGAAATCCGGAATTTGTAATCGGTGCATCGAATCGAATGGTATGAATCGCGGTGCACCGAAATTTTCGGTGCACCGCACAGCCCTAACACACATAGATATATATTATTTGCATCAACATTAATAAGAATTTAATTATGGCAGATGTTGATTAAGATTTCAAGCCTGGCGCAGATAAATTTAAACATGGAGGGCCTCCACAGTAAAACCTCTTGTGGAGAACCCTGTGTTACCGATCTTACTAATGTTGGACTGTGTATTAAGTACACGACTTTGCAGTGTAAATTGGACAATTTTTTCATAGATACAAGTTTTATTCCACACAGGTATTCTGTGTTGTACTTATCCCGGTTTGATCTCAGACTCCTTGGCTGCCAGAACTTTGGTTTTAGTCTTAGTCTGTGTGGTACTTACCCCGGTTTGACCTCTGATTCCTTGGCTGCCAGAACTTTGGTTTTTGTCTTAGTCTCTGTTTTTTTGTCTTCTGTTTCTTCGTCTTCCTCCTTCTTCACATCTTCCTTTCTTGCTGATCTTCTTCTGACAGTCTGTAAAAATGTTTCATTCATTTTTTTTCCACTGTGTAGATTTTTAGGTCTTTATGTTGATCTCAAATTTTCCATGCTAATGTACATATCCTGAACAGTTATGTTTAGTGAATGATTTTGGTTCAACTGGAGAAATCTTTTGCAAGAGTCTTAGTTTTCCTCTCAATTAAGACATAAATAAGCACATTTATAACTGAATAAATACATATTTTTAAGGAATAAAGTCTAGTTTGTATTTATGGGGGCATACAAAAGGTCCTCAACACGAACGACCTTACATTTATTCCTTATTTTGTTTTGCAATTTATGTACATAGTACTTATCAAGTTGAAAAGGGCAATGCTTTTACTAAAAAAACAATAATACTTTGCAATTGCATAGATTTACTACCAAAAATAATGAAAATATGACTGAATCCTGTAAATATTTATCCTCTTACAACTCCCAGATGTATTATAACTGAATATGCTTCTTGAATCATAATTGAATCCAGTAAGATATTTTCTTTCTGTGATGACTTAGATATATCATTACCAGGGGCGGATCCAGGAATTGTGGTTACGGGGGGGGGGGGGGGGGGGGGGGGGGGGGGGGGGGGGGCGCGCACTTTAAGAGGCAGGGGGTCTGCTTGAGGTAAGGGACCAGGGGGCTTTGCCCCCGAAAGCTCCTGGATTTTACATATTTTATAGGGCTTGAAATATGTCTCCTATTTAAGTCATTTGTACTATTTTCTACCATTTCTAATAAGGGCTGTTCCAGAAATGATCAAATGGGGGGGTCGGGCGGCAAACGAAATTTTTTTGTGTGGGTGGTCGTATTTTTTCATATTTTAATTGGTCCGTGGTTGGACTGTTAAAAAAATATTTATTATGGGTAGTGGGTAGTTTCTATTGTTTTATTTTGTGCCACGTGGGTGTTGAGTTTTCAGAATATTTTTATTGTCGCTCTTGTCGTGTTGGTTACAAAACGTCGGAGGGAAAATTGAAAACGTGCTTTCGAAATGCTGCTTTCGAAATCGGAAATCGGAAGTAACATAGAACTATTCAAGTTGTCGCTCTTTGCAGCTCATAACTTTCCATCATGGCACTCTTCAAATTAGAGGCGCGTTTAGTAGGGTCCCTTTGGACGTGATGGCGGCGAACTCTGTTCTGTAGATTATTACAGTTTACAGTGCATCGATTTTGGGAATATTTTAAAACCAATAGGTATTCCGTTTTCTAATAAAAATAGGCAAACCTTAGTTGACTTATACGAGGATACTGATGCGTTATATTTATCAGTCGGTGTGATGGTGATATAGAGGCCTCCGGGCGCGGGCTCCATTAGAAGACGAACGATTCGTGGAAAAACATATCCATACCCATTTCATGATAATAGCATCGTTTGGACTCCCAATCTTTCCAACATTCCCGCCATAGATGCCTTTGATTGTTGATGTGACATCGTTTCTTCAGAACTACTGTGATACAATGTCGCACAGGCATTACCGCGTCATTGACTAGAATGTTTGTCCCGAAAACCTCGCGAGATTTGTACCGTTTTCATTTTTTAAAATATTTTTGTGGTGGGTCTGGTTAGTTTTTTTTTTTTTTATTAGATGGGTCATTGTAAAATGAGTTTATTAATTTGATGGGTCATGGGGTAATTTTTTATTTTTTTTTATGGGTGCTTGGTATATACAAAAGGTGCCTCCCGACCCCCCCATGTATTTATTTCTGGAATAGCCCTAAGGTGAAATTAGTAACATGACGCAAATTTTAAGGGTTTTAGGAAAAAATTAAGCTCTCCCAATTAAGTAATTCAAGAAATCAAAAGATTTTGTCATTTATTTCTCCGAGAGTGGAAGAAATTATTGCTTCTTTTGTTTAGTACATTTATCTAAACAAGATACCACGATTTACCTTAAATTTGACAATTTTAGGGGGGGAAAGGGGGAAGCCCCCCCCCCCCCCCCCCCCCACCCCCCCCTTTAATCCACCACTGATTACTTTTCTCCTGTGTATTGATTTTCCTACCTTTTTCTTATCCTCCTGTTTTCCTGTCTCTACTTCCTCATCCTCACTCTCTTTCTTGTCTTCCTGCTTCTTGTTGGACTTTGTCTTTTTCCCCTCCTCTTTGATTGTTACCGTTTTCTTCCCCTCTTCTTCATGTTTAAATGTGTCACTTCGTCTTGAATCTTTGCTACCATCTCGTCTTTCTCTATTTTCCTTAAACACCAAGTCCAAATCCCGCCTCGTAATTCTCTCACGTTTCGGGGGAGATCGTGTCGATCGGGAATCTCCATCTTCTGTGTCAGATTCTGCATCACTCTTGGAGTCTTGCTTGTCAGCAGCAATTTCCTGTAATATCACAATTCATAATACTGAAATATATGACAATTTTTACTAAACACTTTTTCAGCAGCACTTCATGCTGAACAAGGTAATTTGTTTGCTGGTTAACTTATTTTACACATTTATTTACACAACAAAACATACAAAATGTTTTTGGAGATTTAATACACTGTATCTTTCCTGAAATGATGGTATACACGCATAAACCTTGATACTTATTTTTGAAAGCTAAGAAAAGGAATAGTAAAATTGTATTAGAATCTTTATGACCACAAAATTTTTAGCCCTCAAAGCAGAAGTTCCTATCTCCTACAGCTCTCCTCTCAAAACTGCTAATCATTTTAGACTGATTATCAAGGTCTGATACCCCACCTTTTCTTGTTCCTTGATCTGCCCTAAATAAACCCCCATTCCTCTCCCTGAATTATAGCAATTCCAACCTGGTCTACTACCTCCTACACAGGAGAGCTCTTACCTTTTCCTGTTCCTTGATCTGCCCTTTATAGACCCCCATTCCTCTCCCAGAATTATTGCGACTCCGACCTGGTCTACTGATCGTTCCCATGGTGCTTCCCAACTTCCGATAAAAATCCTCAAATGCATGCAAGTACCTGTAAATCAATTAATGAGCATCAGTGTGCAGAACACGAAGTATACAACTTATCTATTCATTCTCATTTAATATCACTAAAATTATATACCCAAGCTCTATCACATACGATTTTGCCTGGGATGGGAGTTGACCTACTTTTTGTATGCGGTTTTAAGTTGATGGGGACACCATGTTCTGTGAAGGTAATCCAGTCTTCATTCTACCAGCAACAGCTTTCCACTTATTGAGATTTGTTACCTATCAAGCAAACACACAGTGTGATAATTATCTTCCACTATATGATGTCCAGTTTCTCTGCATTATTACCATCTGCAACTTTCATTCTTGTTAATTTCTTACCTTATTGTAGCCACCCAAGTTCTGCACAATGTTGAACAGACGATACAGACTCAAGTCTTTGTTTCCCAGTGTTGGCATTTTGTTAATTGACGTTCCTGTAAATGTATTGGAGGGTTTATTACCCTGATAATTACAGCTGATTTTATAATGCCAGGATTTTAAGTGTACAATCCTCTTACCTCTGTCGTCCATGAATTTGTACAATTGAGCAATAAAACGGTCTTTCTCCTCACTTGGTTCATCATCTGAAGCCTGTAAAGCAAATCAAAGAGAGTGAGCAATAGAAAGTGAGCACAACCTCCTCCCAATAATTGTACTAGAGTACAAGTTAAGCATGTTAATAAAACACAGGATAATATTTTTCTATGAAATACTAGTGTGTACTACTCGTGAAACACAGCATGAACATCTCATCTTCAATCAAGTGGTCATGCATAACACATTATATAGATTATATATTTAATGCCTTCATTAAAACACTCACATTCACTATGTCAAGAAACTTTTAAATTGCTTGATGAGTAACATATTTACTATATCAACGAGATAGAATTATAATCTGCCGATTATAAAGTCTCCCAAATGAACTATTGGCTGAGTAAAAGTATGTTATCCCACCCCAACATTAATAACTTCCTTGCACAAAATCCATACATTCTAATTCTATTTAACAAGATTGCTACGAGTAGACATATGCCCCTTCTGCCATCAAAAAAAAAAGAGTCAAAGCACAAAAGTCCCATAAATCCTATAACATTTGTAAAATCAAAATTGCGGTGGAATATGATCAACTACATATTGTGACTAGCAATCCCTGCAAAATTTGTCAGAACAAATCCGTACAGCGGTCTCTGAGGAGTTGCGTCCACAAAGTTTTCCTAAACTGAGCATGTACAAAGTCTCATATCTCTGTAAAATTCGTCGAATTAAAATGGCGGCACAATATGATCAACTAATTATGTGACTAGCAATCCTACAAAATTCTAGATCAGAAAAACCTTGATTTTGATAATTTCCATTATTAAAACTGATGTCATTTGACCTTGATCCTAGCTTGTAAGTCCCAACATCCTCTCATCATTTCTGAAAATCCCATGTCTCTATCAGTCCCAGTTCTAAAGTTATTCACCTTTTTACGATTAAGATCAAATGTCAAGGTCACTGAAGTCACTTGACCTTGATATTAGTTTGAAGGTCCCAGCATCCTCTCATCATTTCTGAAGATCCAAAGTCTCTATTAGACCTGGTTCTGAGTTATATCAGTTTTTATCTTCAAGGTAAGAGGTCAAGGTCACAGGAGTATTTTTTATCATTTCTGCAGTTTCCATGTCTCCATCGATCCTGGTTTATGTGCAAGGTCAGATGTCCTGGTCACTGGAGTCACTTGATCTTGATACTAATAGGTAGATCCAATAATCCTTTCTGAAAATCCCATGCCTCTATCAAACCTGGTTCTGAAGTAGTACTAATTTTATGTTCCGAGGTCAAAGTCACTGGAGTCACTTGACCTTGAAACTAGTTTGTAGGTCCTATCATCCTCTTATTTTTTCGGAAGATTCCATGTCACCATTAGTCCCAGTTTTTATGTTCACGGGTAGAGAGGTCACTGAAGTTCCTTAATCTTGATATTAGTTTGTAGGCCCTGCCATTTTATTTTATTTTCCAAATACCCCAGGACTCTATCATGTTTGCCAAGTTATATCTGATGAATATTGGAATGAATTTTCCCCCACAGAGGTCTATGTTAGATCCCACCTCCATTTGATCCCCCCCCCCCCCCCCCCCCAAATGTAGCCTAACCCCATTAATCTGAAAACAATAACATTTCTGCACGACTTCATACACTGACCTACCGTATCTTTGAATATCTATTATCTAATACTTTCCTCATACAGTTACAGAGAAAGATTGCAGACATTTTAGGCACGAGAACGAAGCAGAATAAAAAGAATCAAGCAAAAACAATGTCTCCAAACTGTTTGGGAGACTTAATTAGCTGTTTGTACATGCACTCCTTAGATTCCTCAACTTCCTGATTAATGTTAAAACTACCCACCTCTTCCTCATCTGAAAAATCTTCCTCGTCTGTACCCAGCAACTCCTCTCTCTCCAGTTACTGGGCAGTTCCTGATTATCAGAATAGGTGACAGCTCGTTCTAAAGCTAGGAATCAAGAGTTAGAGTACGAGTTAGCAAATTTGCTACACACTCCAAATCTGACATACAAATTCTATACCCCATTCGTCAATAAGGGGCATACAGAAAATAAGCTGAGGACAAGGATGTAAAAAAAAAAAAAAATTTAATTCTGAACTGCTGGAATGTGTTGAAAAATGAATAAAGTGGGGAAAAAAGCAACCTCCAATCAAATTTGAGGAAAACTATATAAAATTTCTCTACAATGAATTATTTACTTCAACACAATGTTTCAGCCATTTTTTCCTAAATAAACAAAAGAAATTCTAAAATGTCAAACTTACAAACGGAGAATGCAAATTGTGCACTATGAATTTTAATGTCAGTGAATTTTAAGTACTGTAAAACTGTTGTTGGTCATTTTGGTAACAGTCGACAAACATGACATTGTCAGTTAATGCCATTAATTAACCTGTGAACTAAAACACAATACCTTGCTTTGCATTCTTGTCTTCAATCTTTGCAATGGACTCTTTGCTAAATTCCTTCAGTTCTTTCCTTACATAAGTATGGCTGAAATGAATAAAGCATTTCCATACTGCTATGATTTAAGGGCACATACCTCTCGTTTATCACACTATAAAATGTTTCTAAGATTACTATATAAAATCTAGTGTTTCATTTTTTGAAAGACTTTGACAAATATAGGAGTACACTTCAATAAATACTTACAATTTTCCATCTTTGAACGATTTGACCAGAAAGTGGTCTTTGGTTTTGAGTTCTGTAGCATGAGCATCAGGTAGGACGACCAGGACAGGCAATACCTGCTTCTTCTTCTCTCCAATCTCTGCTAGGAACACCTTCCCCACCAGCTCCTGGTTCCGCCCCTTGTACGAAGCTCTCCTGGGGAGGCTCTCATCCGTGCTCTCTTCTTCTGAATCTTCTTCCTCATTTCTGCAAAAACAAGAGGTACTGTGAGCAATGCTCACTAAGAATACCCCCCGCTTACCCCAATCTCCCAAAGGGTGTTGGTAATAGGTATAAACTACCTCTTTTCTGAGTGTAAAAAACAATTGGCATGACAAACCGAACCATATTGCTACTTCGATGTCCAGTGCGCGTGACCTTTGACCCCAAAATCAATAGGGAACATCTTCATCCTATGGGTAGTCCATATGTATGATATGGTGACTGTAGGTGGAAAGGATAACGCTTTAGAGCCCGGAAACCATATTGCTACTTCGATGTCCAGTGTGCTTGACCTTTGACCTTTTGACCCTAAAATCGATAGGGAACATCTTCATCCCATGGGTAGTCCATATGTATGATATGGTGACTGTAGGTGGAAAGGATAACGCTTTAGAGCCCGGAAACCATATTGCTAATTCGATGTCCAGTGCGCGTGACCTTTGACCTATTGACCCTAAAATCGATAGAGAACATCTTCATTCCATGGGTAGTCCATATGTATGATATGGTGACTGTAGGTGGAAAGGATAATCCTTTAGAGCTCGAAAACCATATTGCTACTTCGATGTCCAGTGCGCTTGACCTTTGACCTTTTGACCCCAAAATCGATAGGGAACATCTTCATCCCATGGGTAGTCCATATGTATGATATGGTGACTGTAGGTGGAAAGGATAACGCTTTAGAGCCCGAAACCATATTGCTACTTCGATGTCCAGTGCACTTGACCTTTGGACCCCAAATCGATAGGGAACATCTTCATCCCATGGGTAGTCCATATATATGATATGGTGACGGTAGGTGGAAAGGATAATCCTTTAGAGCCCGGAAACCATTGCGTCTACAGACGGACGGACAGACAGACGGACAACCCCGATTCCAGTATACCCCCCCCCCCCCCCCCCCCCACAACTTGTTGTGGGGGGTATAATAAAATGTACAAGTTCATTTCCCTCCCCTTTGAAACACATACATAATACATAAAAAATTCAGTAAAAATTGAAAATTAGGCCTAAAAAAATGAATGACTTGGTTCTCAGGCCCGCCCGCATTACCCATTTTTATCATTAAATGAATAAAATAAAATTTCTCTCAGGCGCTTGTAGGGTGCTCAAAAAATCCGGAAAAATGACCGCATTTTAGATACTCCCGTGAGTAAAATGTTTGACAAACGTCTGGATGATAGACACGTGTAATCAAATCGCGCCATACATACCGTTTGGTTTGAGTAATGGCGACCCCCAGATCTAGCCCGTGTTGTCGCCTTTGCCACGACATTTTGTCTAACAAAGATGGATGATTTTAGGAGAACGTTTTGGGGTTTACGATCAACTTATAGAAATAATCGATAATGTACCTCACCCAAATGACGATAAAGGACGGTATGTTCTGGAATAAACTGAACAAACTTGGCAAAATTGAGTACCATATCAAAACAAAAGTAGAAACACCGAAATCTGAATGGCATGTTTCGATACGTGATTTACGTTTTAAACACAGAGATGACATAGGCTTACAGCTATTATGCACACAGAAAAAAAAAACAACAAGAAAACCCAACCAATTTTGTTGTTTTCATCTGTCAA